>NC_091749.1:71980928-72038428 GCF_043380555.1 Nothobranchius furzeri
CAGTTAGAAGGGCGTTGCAGTAATCGAGGCGGGAGATGACAGTAGATTGCACCAGGAGCTGGGTGGCATGTTGTGTTAGGTATGGTCTGATCTTTCGTACGTTATACAGCGCAAAGCGGCATGAACGAGCAACAGAGGCAACATGATCTTTAAAGCTCAGGAGTTCATCAATCACAGCACCCAGATTTCGAACTGCCTTTGAAGGAGCCAGAGATAGGAAGTCATTTTGGATTGGGATATTGTGCTGTATGAACAGTTTTGCTGGGATGACAAGTAGTTCAGTTTTAGAATGGTTGAGTTGGAGATGGTGGGATTTCATCCAATTTAATATGTCAGAGAGACAGTTTGATATTCGTGCAGAGACAGTGTGGTCGTCCGGTGGAAATGACAGATAGAGCTGGGTGTCATCTGCATAGCAGTGGTAGGAGAAGCCATATGATTGAATGATCTCACCCAGTGAGGTGGTGTATATGGCAAAGAGAAGAGGTCCTAGTACAGAGCTCTGGGGGACTCCTGTGGCAAGATGGTGCATGGCAGAGGATTGTCCAAGCCAAGATACACTGAATGATCTTCCTGTGAGGTACGATTCAAACCAGGCGTGTGCTTTCTCTGTGATGCCCATGCTAGAGAGTGTTGACAAAACGAAGCCGTGGATGACAGTGTTAAATGCAGCTGATAAGTTGAGCAGGATAAGCACTGAGGATTTACCTGTTGCTCTAGCTTCTTCTAAGTATTCAGTCACTGCTAACCGAGCAGTTTCAGTGTAGTGGCCCTTTTTGAACCCAGATTGGTACGGGTCAAGCAGACAGTTTTGTGAGAGGTATTCTGTGATCTGCTTGAAAGCCACCCTTTCAATGATTTTGGACAGAAAAGGGAGAGAACTAAGGTACATATATACACACATAGGCAGTAATCTAGTATTGTAAACTTCGACCACTAAAAACTATGAATAATAAATGAAAAAACTTGGGTTCCAACACTATGCAGCATACATCAAGAGACAGGACATGCAGTTTAAATCTGGTATTGCACAAGTATTGAACCCATACTGAATATTGCATTGGTGTTATTGCGTAACAGGATGATGCCAGTGCAGCTGAAACTAAGGAGTTATGCACTCTTATCGCAGAGGGGATGAAAGATCTACGGTAGGCCTTAGACTCAGGCCTTCTCTCCATTCTTGTTCTACTAGATCTCAGTGCCGCATTTGATACAATCTCTCATAACATACTTCTCAAAAGATTAGCATCTATCGGCAATAGTCACACCCCCCAGGCCTGGTTCATCTCATGCATATCTGATCGTACTCATTTCCTTTAATCTCACTCTTTTATTTCATTCTTGGTTACTGTAGGAGTTTCCCAAGGCACGGTTTTGGGCCCCCTCTTATTTATATTCTATCAGCTTCCCCTTGGTTACATTTTCCGCAAATACATCAATTTTTACGTTATGCTGATGACACCCAGCTGTACATTTCCTCTAATCCAAATTCATTCCTTCCGCCAATCTCCCTGTCTGTCTCTTAGAGATTAGATCTTGGCTCTCTCGTAATCTACTTAAACTAAACAGCAATAAAATGGAACTCCAACTCATTGACATTGCTTTGGTTTTAAACAATGCTCCCAATCTCTATCAATATTGACAACTGCCCCGTTCGCCCATCTTTACAGGTAAAAAGTCTTGGCGTCATACTAGATTGTACACTTTCATTCAAATCTCATATTAACCATTGTAACGTGATGAAGGAGCTATTCCACCGAAGGTTATTTACCCTCTCCACAGATGCCACTGACAAATTACTGATCTGCATGAGACTGCCTCAAGGCCATGCATTTGCTTCTAAACTGCTTCCTTTCCAGCTCTAGAGAAGAATGAAGATAAAGGACTCTTTCCTTTTAATAAATCAAACTATGTTTAATAAAGCTAATCAAACAAAGTATTAGTCAATAATAGGGCTGCAACAACGAATCGATAAATTCGATGAAAATCGATTACTAAAAGCGTTGGCAACGAATTACGTCGTCAATTCGTTGTGTTGCACAACTCTTCCAAAAGCCCCCTCCCCTCCCGCCCGCCGTTGCGCGCAGACCGGAGAGCCGGCAGGTGTTTGGAAAGAGGAACATGGCAGAAGCAGCGAGACCCCAAAAAAGTAAAAACTTCTAAAGTTTGGGAGCATTTTCAGTTAAATCAGGCAAAGACATTCATTACCTGCAACGTTTGTAGGTCAGACTTAGCATGGCACGGGAGTACTACAGTGATGACGCAAGCATGTCAGAATCATCAACGAGGAAGGAGAGAGCTCTTTGTCTGGGTAAGTTAAAAACTTTTCAAAAGTGATTCACCCAAGCCCCGGATTATTACACAGGCTAGACATGCCCTAAGCTCGTTAAAAAAAAGTCTATAAAATTGTAAGCGCAACGCTATTAGGTAGGCGGGGGGGGGGGGGGGGGCTCGCGCCGCTGCGAACCGGTTCCGCCGTCACATTCCCGCAGAAACTGGTCACCTAACATGTCCTGTCTCTTGATGTATGCTGCATAGTGTTGGAACCCAAGTTTTTTCATTTATTATTCATAGTTTTTAGTGGTCTAAGTTTACAATACTAGATTACTGCCTATGTGTGTATATATGTACCTGGTCACCTAACATGTGGCTTTACAACCACAATGTCCTCAGAAGCGAAAACGCTTTTAAAAGGGAGGGAGGAGTCCTAACTGTAGCTGCAGGCGTGTTGTGTGAGAGTGCAGTTATATACTGGTTAATATATTTTTGGGTTCAGTTGCTTTCATGTGGCCTAATGTGAGTCTATTTGGGATCATTGGAATGATCAGCAGCATTTCTTGATGTGACTTTATGGCAGTTGCCCAGGGCATCATCACAAGGAGGATGGCATTCATTTACTTTTGTTTTATTTGGTATTTTTTCAGTCATTTTTGGAAATAGTGATTAATTTTGATTAATTCACAGCCTATGTTTAATTATATTTAAAAATTAGTTGTTTGACATCCCCAATTATAATAAATGTCTACAGATGAGATCAAACAAAACAGATGAGAATTGCCCTTAAAGAGCAAGTCACCCCCAAATAAACTTTTTTTTGCTGATAAACTAAATAAACGAGTGTCTAATCGTGCTGCAGACACATATTGTCAATAATTTGGCACTTCAGTGCATCTTAGTTAAAATTTAAATATTCTGCCTAAAACTGGCAGTGTTGTGTCGTTGTCAGGTAAAAACTCTGCACTGTATTTTAATTTAAATCTGCCACCGCTATTGGCTAAGAAGTATGCTATGATGTAAACTGGTACATTATGATGTCACAATGCTGTTGTGAGCCTTGAGTGTGTGTTTGTTAGCGGCTCTGCCCTCTCAGTCTGCCAGGCAACAGCATGTGTTGCATTTTTCAAACATGAAGTGGGAGTGGAGTTAGACTCTGGTAGGGGTTGACTTGCTCTTTAAGCTGTTTAACTTGGACCAAGCATTTTAGGTCACAGATAGGTGTAGCTTAGGGTCTCTGTCTATACACCTTATAAGACAATTTAGGTGATGGCATGTTGTTTTTCTGCTATTGAACTGTTTTCTAATAATGTTGTGTTTAATAAAGTGAAGGGAGAAAAATAACGTTTCCCTAGCAGTTTTTAAAAATGTCCCTATGTAATCCGATTAATCGTGTCGAGACCCCATCCGATTCATCGATTATCCAAATAATCATTTGTTGCAGCCCTAGTCAATATGTTGACCAATCTGAAATGGAAATGTGGCATAGTCAGTGGTGTTTAGAAATCTTGCCAACTTTGAGTCGACTAGAAATCATAACATCCAGATTAATAAAACTTATGCAGGATGTGGGTGTTGGACACCATTTTTTATGTTCACTCTGCATGAAAAACCCAATGACCACATCAGAAAGATTTAACTAGTTTTTGTTCACACCTTTAAATGTACTGTCAAGACTGGCATCCATCTTCTGGTGGTGATCAGTCACCAATCAAATCAGGCTGCAGATGTGGCTGCACTCGAGGGTGGGGAGAATTAGGGACTGTAGTATTAAAATTGGCTTAAAGATTTTTTTTTCCTTTGAAGCAGCAGAAGTAGCTAGTTTTCTTAGTCCATAGTCAACTTCTCAGTTGATGCTTAATTAGTCAGACAAAATGCAAATAGAATGTTTATTCACAACAGAAATCAGCCCATGTTGTCAAATTAATCTTCAGTTCTGCAATTCAGGCAAGGCATGAAACATTCGTTCGTAAGGTGGATGCGGAGTGCGCAACCTGAGGGTCACAGGAGGTGGCCGAGTGCGCAACCTGAAGGTCACAGGAGGTGGCCGAGTTGGCAACCTGAAGGTCACAGGAGGTGGCCGAGTTGGCAACCTGAAGGTCACAGGAGGTGGCCGAGTTGGCAACCTAAAAGTCACAGGGTGACGAGTAGGAAAGGTCCTGATAGGATGGCGAGTTGGAAATGGACAACGATCATCAAAAGGGAATAGATATTCACAGGGCCTAATATTTGACACCACTTCTCTCTGAGCTGGTTCCAGTCCTACAAGCTGTGATGCTGCAGAGTTCTGATCATTACTGGTGTTGTTGACGGTACTGCATTCAGCAGATGTAGAGTTGCCACATTGTAGAAAAGTCACATTCCCACTCACTGCGGCCTTCCCGTTAGTTTCCCTTTTTACTTTAAGAAAAGCAGTCATTAGAACAAGAACTTCTCACATTGAACACAGTTTCTCTTGACCTCAACAAACCCGACTCAAAGAACCTTCACCCAACTTCATCATTTATGCAGCCATTAGTGAAGCAGCATGAGATGCAACGCCTAAATTTAGACTTCCCAGCAGAGTTTTACAGAAACTGCTCACCTTTAGCACCTTTCTCCAGAAAAGGAAACAACTTCTTTGGAGCTGAATCATTTGGAGACAGGTCTATAATCCAGAACCACCAAGTTAGTGTCAGAACCAAACATTTACATGACTCTAGCACTGGTTTCCTCACCATCCTGCTTAACCTGCAGCTTATCACCAGCTCTAAGACTTATTGATCCACCTAATGAACAAAAATACATGCAAAATAAAGTTGTTGGTTTTTTTATCTGAAAACAATCAAGCTTTCAAAACAAAATGACCTGAATTACAACTCAATATTTCTAAATTACAAAAATGATACCAAACCTTCAAAGAACAGTACACTCAGCACACAAACAACCAGAGCTCCACCCACTGCCATGGTTCTGGTCTGAAACAACCCAGCTCACCTGGCAGGTTTAAAATCACTCATCATGTGTGAAACAGCTGTGGATCATCAGCTGTGATTGGCTTTTCCTCAGAGAAGTCTGCAGACTCCAGTGTAGCTGGTGGCAGCAACACATCTTCAGAAGTAGATACTAGTCAGCTTCTCCTGTGATAGGCTGTCATAAAACCACAGAACAAGAGTTTTCTTTGTTCCATTCCATAAAAATGTAATCTGATGAAGACCTTTAAAAAATGTTTTGGGAAATGTTCTAAATCAGCTTGTTGTTTTGTGTTTTCTAGACCACTCTGAAAATATAATGCATCAGTGTGAGAATGATGAGCCTGACTCCATAGTGAGTTCCTGTTTCTGACTATAGAATAGAATAGAATAGAACAGGATAAACTTTATTGATATCACAGTGGGGGAATTCACTTGTTACAGCTGCACCAACACTTAAGAGAATAATTTGAAGACAAATAATAACTAAGGTACATGTATACACACATAGGTAGTGATCTAGTATTGTAAACTTCGACCACTAAAAACTACGAATAATAAATGGAAAACTTGAGTTCCAACACTATGCAGCATACATCAAGAGACAGGACATGCAGTTTAAATCTGGTATTGCACAAGTATTGAACCCATACTGAATATTGCATTGGTGTTATTGCGTAACAGGATGACGCCAGTGCAGCTGAAACTGAGGAGTTATACACTCTTATTGCAGAGGGAATAAAAGATCTACGGTAGGCCTTAGACTCAGGCCTTCTCTCCATTCTTGTTCTACTAGATCTCAGGGCTGCATTTGATACAATCTCTCATAACATACTTCTCAAAAGATTAGCATCTATCAGCAATGGTCACACCCCCCAGGCCTGGTTCATATCATACATATCTGACCGTACTCAGTTCCTTTAATCTCACTCTTTTATTTCATTCTTGGTTACTGTAGGAGTTCCCCAAGGCACGGTTTTGGGCCCCCTCTCATTTATCATCTGCTTCCCCTTGGTTACATTTTCCGCAAATACATCGATTTTTAGGTTATGCTGACGACACTCAGCTGTAACTTTCCTCTAATCTAAATTCATCCCTTCCACAAATCTCCCTCTCTGTCTATTAGAGATTAGATCTTGGCTCTCTCGTAATCTATTTAAATTAAAAAGCAATAAAACAGAACTCCAACTCATTGACATTGCTTTGGTTTTAAACAATGCTCCCAATCTCTATCAATATTGACAACTGCCCCGTTCGCCCATCTTTACAGGTAAAAAGTCTTTGTGTCATACTAGATTGTACACTTTCATTCAAATCTCATATTAACCATTGTAACGTGATGAAGGAGCTATTCCACCAAAGGTTATTTACCCTCTCCACAGATGCCTCTGACACATTACTAATCTGCATGAGACTGCCTCAAGGCCATGCATTTGCTTCTAAACTGCTTCCTTTCTAGCTCGAGAAGATAAAGGACTCTTTCCTTAAACTATTTTTAATTAAGCTAATTAAACAAAGTGTCAGTCAATAATATAACATTGACAAATCTGAAATGACAATGGAATTAGTATGCTTTAAGTAATATGACTTTAATCTAGCTGCACTAGACATTCTGACTACACTTAATGTAAGCGCATGACACATTGTGTACTCATCCAATCAGAACCTTCCCATCTGAAGCGTGGCATAGTCAGTTGTGTTTAGATATCTTGCCAACTTTGAGTCGACTAGAAATCATAACATCCAGATTAATAAAATTTATGCAGGATGTGGGTGTTGGACACCATTTTTATGTTCACCCTGCATGAAAAACCCAATGACCACATCAGAAAGATTTAACTAGATTTTGTTCACACCTTTAAATGTACTGGCAAGACTAGCATCCATCTTCTGGTGGCGATCAGTCACCAATCACATCAGGACGCACTCGAGGGTGGGGAGGATTAGGGACTGCAATAGTAAAAATTGGCTTTAAGATTTTTTTTTTCTTTGAAGCAGCAGACGTAGCTAGTTCTTAGTTCATAGTCAAAATTTCCCAGTTGATGCTTAATTAGTCAGACAAAATGCAAATAGAATGTTTATTCACAACAGAAATCAGCCCATGTTGTCAAATTAATCTTCAGTTCTGCAATTCAGGCAAGGCATGAAACATTGGGTAAGGTGGACGCCGAGTGTGCCACCAAGTCACAGGAGGACGCCGAGTTGGCCACCAAGTCACAGGAGGACGCCGAGTTGGCCACCTAAAAGTCACAGGGGGATGTGTCGGTCTTGTCACGGGACGAGGAACGGTCACAGGGGGGTGAGGAGGAAAGGTCCTGATAGGATGGCGAGTTGGATAAGGACAAAGATCTGGAATGTCACAGGGCACGGGCAACATATTTGACACCACTTCTCTCTGAGCTGGTTCCAGTCCTACAAGCTGTGATGCTGCAGAGTTCTGATCATTACTGGTGTTGTTGACGGTACTGCATTCAGCAGATGTAGAGTTGCCACATTGTAGAAAAGTCACATTCCCACTCACTGCGGCCTTCCCGTTAGTTTCCCTTTTTACTTTAAGAAAAGCAGTCATTAGAACAAGAACTTCTCACATTGAACACAGTTTCTCTTGACCTCAACAAACCCGACTCAACCTTCACCCAACTTCATCATTTATGCAGCTATTAGTGAAGCAGCATGAGATGCAAAGCCTAAAGTTAGACTTCCCAGCAGAGTTTTACAGAAACTGCTCACCTTTAGCACCTTTCTCCAGAAAAGGAAACAACTTATTTGGAGCTGAATCATTTGGAGACAGGTCTATAATCCAGAACCACCAAGTTAGTGTCAGAACCAAACATTTACATGACTCTAGCACTGGTTTCCTCACCTTCCTGTTTAACCTGCAGCTCATCACCAGCTCCAAGACTTATTGATCCACCTAATGAACAAAAATACATGCAAAACAAAGTGTTTTTTTTTATCTGAAAACAATCAAGCTTTAAAAACAAAATGACCTGAATTTCAACTCAATATTTCTAAATTACAAAAATGATACCAAACCTTCAAAGAACAGCACACTCAGCACACAAACAACCAGAGCTCCACCCACTGCCATGGTTCTGGTCTGAAACAACCCAGCTCACCTGGCAGGTTTAAAAACACTCATCATGTGTGAAAAAGCTGTGGATCATCAGCTGTAATTGGCTTTTCCTCAGAGAAGTCTACAGACTCCAGTGTAGCTGGTGGCAGCAACACATCTTCAGAAGTAGATACTAGTCAGCTTCTCCCGTGATAGTGTGTCATAAAGGCACAGAACAAGAGTTTTCTTTGTTCCATTGCATAAAAATGTAATCTGATGAAGACCTTTAAAAAACGTTTTGGGAAATGTTCTAAATCAGCTTGTTGCTTTGTGTTTTCTAGACCACTCTGAAAATATAATACATCAGTGTGAGAATGATGAGCCTGACTCCATAGTGAGTTCCTGTTTCTGACTATAGAATAGAATAGAATAGAATAGAACAGGATAAACTCTATTGATATCACAGTGGGGGGAATTCACTTGTTACAGCAGCACCAACACTTAAGAGAATAATTTGAAGACAAATAATAACTAAGGTACATGTATACACACATAGGTAGTAATCTAGTATTGTAAACTTCGACCACTAAAAACTATGAATACTAAATGAAAAACTTGAGTTCCAACACTATGCAGCATACATCAAGAGACAGGACATGCAGTTTAAATCTGGTATTGCACAAGTGTTGAACCCATACTGAATATTGCATTGGTGTTATTGCGTAACAGGATGATGCCAGTGCAGCTGAAACTGAGGAGTTATACACTCTTATTGCAGAGGGGATGAAAGATCTACGGTAGGCCTTAGACTCAGGCCTTCTCTCCATTCTTGTCCAGTGATGGCATGTTTAGCCGCATGCTGCCCTTCAACCGCTGGTTGTCTAGATGCTGTCCTGAAAACAACGTGGGCTGCATTGATAATTGGAAAATCTTTTGGGGAAAACCTGGTCTGATGCGAAGAGACGGCATCCATCCCTCTTTGGATGGAGCAGCTCTTCTTTCTGGGAACATGGCCAGTTTTATTAATCCTCCATGACTACCCAGGGTCCAGACCAGGAAGCAGAGTCGTAGTTTAACATCAGGGAGCCCCTTCTCCTGTTCTCATCGTTGAAAAAATTTTATCAACCGCGTTGAGTGACCGACTGATGAGATCCATTTTAGTGAATTTCAGTTTCCAGTTTCCAGACAAAATGCAGAAGCAGCCGTGCACCCAGCACACACAGACAGACAAAGGCCTTGAGGATAAAATATGGAGGAGAGGAGAAGAAACGCATCTGCACCCTCCAAGAGCCGGAAGAAGAAACTCCAATCCCAACCAAATTATTTAAAGATGCATTTCCTTTGGTTACTGCCCCCATTCTAGATATAATCAATCTATCCTTAGTAAATGGGTATGTACCACAGGATTTTAAGGTTGCTGTAATCAAACCTTCAGAGAAGCCTTCTCTGGATCCAGATGACCCAATGAATTATAGACCAATATCTAACCTTCCATTTTTATCCAAAGTCCTGGAGAAAATAGTGGCCATCCAAGTGTGTCAGCATTTAAACACTAATGCTCTGTTTGAGGAATTTCAGTCTGGTTTTAGAGAGTATCACAGCACTGAAACTGCATTAGTGAGAGTTACAAATGATATTCTCATGGCCTCAGATAAGAATCTTGTGTCTGTTCTAGTCTTGTTAGATCTCAGTGCTGCCTTTGACACAGTTGATCACAATGTTCTTTTAGAAAGACTTGAACATGTTGTAGGGATCAAAGGAACAGCGTTAGGCTGGTTTAAATCCTACCTGTCTGACAGACTTCATTTTGTACATGTACATGACAAATCGTCTTCATACTCCAGGGTTACTTGTGGAGTACCACAGGGTTCAGTGCTTGGACCAATTCTTTTTACTATATATATGCTCCCAATTGGTAAAATCATTAGACAGCATGGGATAAACTTCCACTGTTATGCTGACGATACTCAGTTATATTTATCCATTAACCCTGATGAACCTAATCGGTTGGGTAGATTACAGGCTTGTCTTGAGGACATAAAAAATTGGATCACTAAACTTTTTTTTTAAAATCAAGACAAGACGGAAGTTCTCATCTTTGGACCAGAAATCCAGAAAAAGAAATAGCTTGGCCAATCACCTGACCTGAATGGCTTTACATTAATCTCCGAGAACAAAGTAAGGAACCTTGGTGTTATCTTTGACCAGGACATGTCATTCAAATCCCAGGTTAAACAGGTTTGTAGGATTTCCTTTTGCCACCTTCGGAATATTGCTAAGATTAGAAGCATCCTTTCCAGGAGTGATGCTGAAAAACTAGTTTTAATAGTGCTTATGAATTTGTGACGGTTTATAGCTCAGCTACATGATGTTTGGAGATCATTTGGAGTCATCCACTGGTTTTATTATTTGGTTTTGCAGAAAGAAGAATTTCTGCTTAAAGGTGCAGAACACTGATGAAACATTTTTCAATGATTATTTCTGATTCTAACGGGTCACTGTGAGTTCTTCATGCAGGCTGAACATGAAAATAGTCTCCTACACCTATCTCCTGCATTAGCTTCTGATTAGAAACAGACAGTGAAACTCTAGGATTAGAAAATCCTGACAGATCTACGTCACACTGTCACTTAACATTCATGGACTCACCCGTCTTGACTCACGACGGGGAAGGTTGTTGTTGGTTTGGCGTTCAGGAAACAGCAGAGAACATCTCAGCTAGTAGAAGCTAACTGTTAGTATTAGCAACTCCACCACACAGCAGAACTCCTCCAGGCTTGTGTTATTTGTGGAGATAAAACAGCGTTGCAGAGCTCCAGATCCTGCTGTCTGAAGCTCAAATGCGGTTCACTTCTAGTTCCTGGAAATTGTGCACCTGTGTTTTTACCCCACATGTATGGTTTACCAAGCATTGGTTCCTACTAAAGACCACTGCACACGATTAAACAAGTGTCCCACGCCTTTCAAAGCTAACTTTACACATCTTTCAGTTTCAAAGCAAAGGTAGCCCAGAATGAGCAGCATGAATGGACTTCTGCTACAGTTTCTGTGAGCCTGTGGATATCTGGCATTTTCCTCCTGAATAGTTTGATATTACACAAAGTTTATTTATTTCATTTTGTCTGGCTCTAGCTGTTTCCATTTCTTTTGTTCTCTATTCTGATGCATTTAGATCAACTTGGCTCAATCTGGGACTTACTACAAGTCTGTGAAGCTTAAATCCCAAATGACTTTGTACTTTTACTGTAAAAACTTTATATCTGCACAACAATTAAAATTAATGTAAATATCAGAATCAGAAAAGGTTTATTGCCATTGTCAGTGAACAAGCAATTCACAAACTAGGAACTTGCTTTGGTTCTAATGTGCTACATATAACATGAACACACAATAAGAATAAAAATAGAATAAAACTTTCAGCTATAAAAATGGCAGGTAATGGTAACATGGCCGATAACGTGACGATGTGTCGAGTACAGAAGACGAGCATGGTTGTGTGTTTATAAGCTGTTCACAAGTCCAACGGCAGATGGAAAGAAGCTGTTCTTATGGCGGGAGGTTCTGGTCCGGATGGACCGTAACCTCCTGCCTGAGGGAAGCGGCTCAAAAAGTCTGTGACCCGGGTGCGAAGGGTCAGCTGCTATCCGACCTGCACGCCCCCGAGTTCTGGAGACGTACAGGTCCTGGAGAGATGGAAGGCTGCAGCCAATCACCTTCTCAGCAGAGCGCACAATGCGCTGCAGTCTGTGTTTGTCCCTCACTGTGGCTCCAACGTACCACACAGCGATGGAGGAGGTGAGGATGGACTCAATGATGGCCGTGTAAAACTGCACCATCATCTGGGCCGGCAGCTTGGCCTTTTCCAACTGCTGCCGAAAGTACATCCTCTGCTGGGCCTTTTTGATCAGGGAGCTGATGGATGGCTCCCACCTAAGGTCCTGTGTGATGGTGGTTCTGAGGAAGCGGAAGGAGCCCACAGAGGTGAGGAGGGTGTCCGTCAGGACGAGGGGGAGAGATGGGGCTGTGACTTTCCTGAAGTCCACAATCATCTCCACTGTCTTCTGAGCATTGGTAAATGGCCTGTATTTGATATAGCGCCTTCTAGAGTCCTGGAACCCCCCAAGGCGCTTTACAACACAATCAGTCATTCACCCATTCACACACTGGTGGGGATGAGCTACGATGTAGCCACAGCTGCCCTGGGGCGCACTGACAGAGGCAAGGCTGCCGAGCACTGGCGCCACCGGTCCCTCCGACCACCACCAACAGGTAAGGTGTAAGTGTCTTGCCCAAGGACACAACGACAGCGACAGACTGAGCGGGGCTCGAACCTGCAACCTTCCGATTACGAGGCGAGCACCTAACTCCTGTGCCACCATCACCCCAACCATTGAGCTCCAGGTTGTTGCTGCTGCACCAGTACACCAGCCGTTCCACCTCCCTCCTGTAGGCGGAGTCATCACCGTCAGAGATGAGCCCGATGAGGGTGGTGTCGTCCGCAAACTTGATCAGTTTAACGGAGTCATGGCTCGAGGTGCAGCAGTTTGTCTACAGGGAGAAGAGCAGAGGAGAAAGTACACAGCCCTGTGGAGATCCTGTGCTAATAGTCTGAGGATGTGCAAACATGCACAAATCAGCTAAATGATTCACCTGACCTAACTATTCCATTATGCACATCTGTAACTTTAAACAATAATGCTTTTGCACAAACATTTGTTGCAGTACAAATGCATTTGTGGAGTAAGAGTATAACATTGTTTATTCTAATATAGGTTAATATATCGAATCAACTATTTTTGCCTTTTTTAAATCATTTTAAAACACTTTCTGTTCAAAAGTTGTACTTTTTACTGTTATATCCAGCATTTGCTGTATTAAAGCAAAGGGATTCAAATGTGCACCATCTGGAGCACAACAAGCAGCAATCATGAAAAAACAGCAATAAAAATGTCTGATTTGTTCAGAAACATGCGCTAAATAACAAGCATGGTGATGGTTTGGAGCTCTTTGTAAACAAAACTCTTACCACTTTTAGCATAAATGCACATAAATTGCAAATAATTTTCCTGAGTGGAAGCACACGAAAAATAAACATCCTTGTATTTTTGGTGTCGGTCCCTCCAGGATCACAGAGCAACACTCCCTGCTCCAGAAAAGATGATCATCACAGGCAAACATTCATTTCTCCTTCTGAAGGTCACCGTTTTGTTTTCCCCTTCCAGTATACATTACATTTCACAGTCTGTTGCTTCATTCTCAGCTAATGACTCACCAAAAATGAAGGGAGACATGACAGGGTGAGCGACTTCCAATTCGACCTGGGATGTACACAAACCTCCCCAGAAAACACGCAGCAGATAAACAACAAACAGAGAAGCAGAGTGCTATCAGCAGATGCAATCGTGATGCAATAAGGCTGAACAACAACAGAAAAAACACGATTAAAGCTGCCTGTGCAATAAAACAGAAGCCATTGTTGTCATTTTCAAGTGAATGTTTTTTGCAGAAATGTATTTTGCAGAGGACTTGAGACGATTATAAAAAATACCGTGTTCTGTCAACATGATGCTGTTATTTGCTTCTGGTCGGTGCATTTGGGAGAAACGTGAGGCTGTACAGATTTGTCTTCTTGTATCTAGTAAAACCTCCACACTAGTGTTCATTAGTGTTGTTCAACTGAAATGTGGTTTGTGCAAAGGGTGCCTCTGAATCTGATCAAACTGAATCCAAACACTTGTTTATCATCTGATTTCAGAGTTGTAGATATTCGGGCATAATCAAGACAGTCACGAGAGTTTATTGTGATATTTATATACAAGTGACTCAGGTGTGTTCACTTATGACGTGCCTTTGCACGCTGCATGAGATTAATTTAAGATTATATCTCAGATTCAGTAATGATGTAGATGCTATAGATGACTGCAAGTTTAACGCAGTCTTTGGCCAGGATTGCTTCAGGGCTCATCTGTGAAATGCCACAATAGCTGTAACAACACAGGATCATTTAATAGGTTTCTGTCTGCCAATCCCCAGAAGCCAAAGGAAGACTGGGAGAAAAGGAGCCAGTTGTTTTAATGTCTGCATGATTCTTCTTCTTGACTTGATTGCAACCAGTTCTGATAGAAAAGATGGTTTTCACATGCATCTCTGCAGTGGAGGCAGATGTTCTGATGCCCGTAACGCTCCCTTCCAAAGGGAAACCAGGAAAAACTATGCACTGTAAAATTAAAGCACCAACACTTTGTCGGGCCTGAAACCAAAAAGGGCCTGAAGCATCAACAAGCTGGAGGACATCCATCATTTCTCATCTTTTAAAGGTTCCATCGAAGTCCTTTTAACAATGGCTGTACCTGCATCGAGATGGTTTGTGACAGGGGCGGATTTAGGACCGAAGAAGATCCGGGGCTTAACACACGCGCGCGCACACACGCACGCGCACACACACGTGACACGCACTAGTCAACATCATATATATATGTCTTGTACCACATAATTTTTAATCTGAAGCTACACATTAAGCATATTCAGGGCAGAGTATTGTTCCTGTTAGTGTTTAGTGTGAGATGATAGTAAATATTCCCTTTCTTTCTCCAACAACTTTATCTGATAAGCTAACTTTAGGCAAACCAGCAGCACAACAAATATTTTCAAATAAGACTCACAAACCTGAGTCAACACCAGTCTCATCAAAGCTGGGGTTCTGTCGCCGTACTTTTGGTCTAAAAAAACGTCCTTATGTCCATCTTCACTCATGCGTTTCAGGCAGAGAGTGTAGAAGAAGCCGGCTGCTGAAGGGCTTCTTCTTCAGTGGTGGAGGCTCAGGCAGGCTGTATACAAACTACTGCCAGCTGCGCCCTCTCTGTTGGACTTTGGTACTGCATGTTACTTCCGCGATTTAGATCCGGGGCTTTTCATGAAACATCCGGGGTTTCAGCCCAAGTAGCCGGGCCTAACGCCGCCCCTGGTTTGTGATGGAAAAACATTCAACTGTTTATTTACAAAGTGTGTTTTCAGTTGAGTTCAGAGCACATTTCATTAAAGGGGTCAGTCATTCATCCATTCACACACACATTCACCCTCTGGTGGTGATGAAGAACATTGCAGCCACAGCTACGCAGGGATAGACCAACAAAAGCGAGGCTGCCGAAAGCTGGTGCCACTCTGACCACCACCCTCAGCTAAGGATGGTCAAGGGGGCCTGGGTTTGAACCAGCAACCCACTGGTAATATGGCAAACTTGTAACCCCTGAGCCACTGTGGTGACTAATGGGCTCGACACACGGGAGGCGACAAACGACCGTGATCAGCGAAATTTGTCGCTGTCGCTTTTATTACCTGTCACACGGGAGGCGATCCGCGACAGCGGCTAGCGGCAAAGCGTCTACGCGTTCTGTTCCATGGCAAAATCGAAACTTCCGTTGTTTTGCTTGGCTGTGTCAGGTTGGAGGGAATTAAGGTTATTTAAGCGGTTCAGAGTTAATAAAGTGGTAGATATGATGTTTCACAAGGTGCTGCTAGAGTTATGTGAAATCTTACTTCTGATTTTACTATAAAACATAATAATAATCAACTTCTCCTCCATGTTTGCTCGGAGATGCACGGAGCATCCTGTCCGCTCATTGGTCAGTGAATGAAACCTCCGTTGATTGGTCCTCGTCCGAGCGACAGCGATGAAAAGTTGAAAATGTTTCAACTTTCTGGGATCGCGTCGCTGGGTCGCACATGCACGACACGTGCACGAGTGCAAACTTTCACACGCACGAGAGAGACCCGCGATTATCGCTTTGTCGCGCATGTCTCATTGAAAATGAATGGAGGAGAGGCGATGTCGCCTCCCGTGTGTCGAGCCCATAATTAGCAACAAGGTCTTAAGATTTAGGTTTTTATTCTCTAGTACTGTGCTGTGGCGAGTTGGTGAGACCAAATGTCCAACTAGTGCAATGTAGTCACAAACTAGTGACACATAATGACCCTTAACATCAGGGATGTTGTAATAAATCACAAATGGCCTTCCATAATGAGTTTCAAACCCCCAAACAGGATCGCAGAGCAGCGTAAATGTTTATTTCTCACACCTTGGTGATGGTTCGCACGATGTAATAATGGGTGTGACACACTTTGTCAGGCCTAAAGTAGGATCTATCGGTTAAACGGGTTCATGCATTCATCTCAACCAATGCAAACAAATGAACAACACAGTCTGACATTGTGTTGTGTTAAAAGTCCAGAAAGTATTTGTTGCGTTTGCTTTCTTTAGGCAGTTAAAGCCCTTTGCATTAAACAGAGTGAAGTAGGTTTAGATAATAAAGCTAAGTGGAGTGGCCGGTGTTGCATAACGTGTCCACTTGCATCATCTCCGTGGCTCCAGCGACGTTTACAGCTAACGAGTGGGTTTAATCAGTAAAACTGTGTGGGTGTGGCTGGAAAACTGACATAACACAAAGCTGTCACCTTGTTTGGGGCCTTGCTGATCTGAAAATATCTCCTTGGGTGATCCGTTGAGATTTACAGCCAGCTCAGGTGTCACCGTCGCGTTGGAGCCATGAAGTGGGCTTTGTAAGCAAACCGCTTTGCCGTCAGCTGTGCAGAGTAACACCCATTATTACATCCACCCACAGCCTCGGAACATAGGGGGCTGCTGCACACATTTCACTTTGGGTCCAGAAAGAACCGGCTAGTTTCTGCCACGGGGTTTTCCTCTGACCAGTTAAAAACATGAGGCTGGTTCTTACAAGCAAACGAGGAAATAATGATTGTTAAAATTTGGCAAACTCAGAATATTAGCATCCCTCGAGCTATTATCTAGTACGTTTTGCTGCATGAATAACTGGAGACGGCGGTTTCTTCCTTTCCAAAACAAAAACAGTCAGTCGGTTTAGGAAACTGGTGCAGTGAGTCATTAAAACCAGGATTGTGGAGCATTCTGACCGAAGCGTGTCACACATATTTTACTAAAACCTCAGAGGATTGGATGACTCTATAAAAATAAGTCAAATCCAATAATTATAAACGTGGACACTTCAGTAATTCATCCAATCAAAGACCTGGAAAATGTTTTCCACGCTTAGATGAGTAATCCCTCCATCTCAGACGCAGTAGCTCTTCTTTTATCCGTGTGAACACATAAATCCAGTCTTGGGTTTCCTCCTCTGTCGACTGTTTATGGCCACAGAACTAAATTTGACATTGGCACACAAATGTGTAAGATCTGGAAGTGTAAGTGGTTTAATTTCACCGAGTATATTAAATGTTTTACATGTTCCACGCTGCGACCTCTGAGCTTCCAGAGCTGCCGGATCAGGAGTCATGACACCCGGGTGAACCCGAATAAGAGGAGTAGGCCTCGGGCTTTAGGAAAAGTCTAGAGATCAGGAGAGAACCAGCAATGGTCGGAGTGTTCAAGCAGGTAGACTGGTGGAACAAAGCCTTTTTAATTACCCTTTTAATTGCCCCTTTAACAGTCTGAATTAGCATTTTAATGATGGGTGTGTAATTAGGGTGGAAAAGGCTACGGGAGCTGCAGGCTGCTAATAATGCCTCTCAGCTCAGAGATCACAGCAACAGGAGACAAGAGCAGCTGCACCTGAGAGCCAACACACACCGTGCCGCTCAAGCAAGAGCGAACAGATGCTACAAATACACACATGCATGCACAGCAGACACACACACACACACACCTACGGGAGAAAATGAGGTGTGATACACAAACACAGCAGTCTGCAAACTCATCAAAAAGCTGAATAAATGATTAAATGATGATTTCAGTCATTAAATCATCAGCTAAAATATATTCTACCCCCCATTGTTGTGTTTTTGTTTGTGTGACAGCTCCTGTAAGGTAAATAAACGTGCTCTGTAAAGTAAACACACCACATATCAAGGCAGCCGTCTCTTCCAGACCTTGACAGTTACACCGTTTACAGCAGGATCCCCACATGCAGAGACTGAAGGACGGCAAACGGTGAGAGCTGTGTAGCTGAAGGCTTTCCTGCTAATTAACAAACTAACACACTGTAGCTTCAAAATGACCATTAGGATTCCCTTGGTGTGTGCAAAGGAGGGAGAAAAGGGGCAGAGATGTACTTCTCATCATGAAAGGATGGTAAAGATCAAAGCATCAGACATCAGTTTCTCTATTCTATACAATTTGAACCTGTTTTGTGTTTGAATGCTAAGTTTAATGCACACCTGCGCCAGCAACATGTCATAACTTTCAAATGGGAGGATGCTAACTGAAGAAATATACATATTAATAGTTTATTTGACTTTACAATTATTGCCTTCCACTGAGAGGCGAAAGGAGGGCTGTGTGTGTGTGTGTGTGTGTGTGTGTGTGTGTGTGTGTGTGTGTGTGTGTGTGTGTGTGTGTGTGTGTGTTACATTAGTCTGTCTCGCTGTCAGTGGGGGTTAACGAAGTCAGGTTTCTAATAGTGGCCTCTCAAGTTCCGCGTGATGTTGTGACTATCGCGCAACTTTCCAAGAAGCGCTCAGCGGCGCGTACTGTGTGACCACTTGACTTCTCAAAATCACCTCCGGCGTGCTCCAGGCTTTATTTACTTTGTTGACTGGGAGTAAAAACGCACAAATTCTGTGCGAATCGGGACAAAAACAAACGTTTTGTTTTTTGTTTGTGTCCCAAAATCAGTGCGCTACAAAGGACTTAGTGAAACTTACTGAACGAAGACGAAATGGTGGATCATAATCTCTGGCTGCAAGATAAGCAGAAACAGAAAATGCTACAGTTAGCATTGATCACTTCACGGGATAAACTTCCACTGTTATGCTGACGATACTCAGCTATATTTATCCATTAACCCTGATGAACCTAATCGGTTGGGTAGATTACAGGCTTGTCTTGAAGACATAAAAAAATTGGATGACTCAAAACTTTTTGCTTTTAAATCAAGACAAGACTGAAGTTCTCATCTTTGGACCTGAAATTCAGAAAATGAAATAGCTTAGCTAATCGCCTGACCTGAATGGCATTACATTAACCTCCGAGAACAAAGTAAGGAACCTTGGTGTTATCTTTTACCAGGACATGTCATTCAAATCCCAGGTTAAACAGGTTTGTAGGATTTCCTTTTTCCACCTTCGGAATATTGCTAAGATTAGAAACATCCTTTCCAGGAGTGATGCTGAAAAACTAGTTCATGCATTTAATACATCAAGACTGGATTACTGTAATTCATTACTCTCAGGAAGTCCACAGAATGTAGTTAAAAGTCTTCAGCTTGTCCAAAATGCTGCAGCTAGAGTTCTGATGAGAATTAAAAAGAGAGATCATATCTCTCCTGTCTTAGCTTCCCTACATTGGCTACCTGTTAAATTCAGAATAGATTTTAAGATCCTTCTTCTCACATATAAAGCTCTTAATAATCAAGCTCCATCATACATCAGTAATCTGATTGTTCCATACGTTCCTAACCGAGCACTTCGTTCTCAGACTGCAGGTTTACTGGTGGTTCCCAGAATATCTAAAATTATAATGGGAGGCAGATCTTTTAGTTATCAGGCTCCTCTCCTACGGAGAGGGCAATGTAGGTTTGGATTTTGTTCTCTCCCTAAATAATAAAAAACAATCATTTCAAAACTGCATTTTGTGTTTACTTGTGTTATCTTTGACTAGCGGTTAAATGTGTTTGATGATCAGAAGCATTTTGTGTGACAAACATGCAAAAGAATAAGAAATCAGAAAGGGGGCAAATAGTTTTCACACCACTGTATACATTATATCCATTCAGCTTAAGGTGCAATACAGTTTTCCACCTGCAGAGGGTGTCCTCTGAGAAAAACTCCAAATATCTGCTTAGAGAGCAAGTTAGCCCCTACCAGAGTATTACTTTGCTTCCACTTCCTGTATGAAAAATGGAACAAATGCTGTTGCCTAGCAGACCGAGAGGGCGGAGCCGCTACACACACAGGCTCACAACGACATTGTGACATTATATGACATCAGCCTGAAATGCCAATGCAGAAAAATTGAGCGTTTGTGGAAGAAAACCCATCTCCACGTCCATCTGCTGCACCTAAAGGATCTTCTGACATCCTTTAACTCTGCAGTCAGAGACGCGAGCGTTTCCTATTTCTCCAACCTGGTGTCCCAGAGCAAAGGGAACCCCAAGGTGCTGTTTAACACCATCAGCAGCATCGTCTCTCCTGCCTCTCCTACAGCCTCCATCCACTCTGTTGCAGACTGTGAGAACTTTCTGTCTTTCTTTGTGGACAAAGTCAATAAGGTTAGATCTAGCATCTCTCCTTCAGCCTTATCGCCGCCTCTCCCGACTCCAACCAGGCCCATCATCCTAGATAGCTTTGCTCCTGTTTCTTTGCCTGAGTTAACCAAACTAGTTAACTCTATGAAGACCTCTGCATGCCCCCTCCACATCTTACCGTCATCTTTGTTTAAAAGTGCTTTTCAGTCCATCGGTCCCAGCGTGCTCTCTATAATTAATGCTTCTCTGGTCCCTGAGGTCCAGTGATCAAAGCCTACTGGTTGTGCAGCACCAGGCTAAAGACCAAAGGTGATAGATCATTTGCTGCTGTGGTCCCCAGACTCTGGACCTCTCTCCCCCTGAGCCTGAGATCAGTGGACTCAGTGGTCTCCTTTAAAAAGCAGCTGAAGACTCACTTGTTCAAGCTGGCTTTTGTATGACCTTCTTCACCTCTCTCTCTTTATTCTGCTCTCCCCACCTATTCCACCTTCCTCAGGATCCACTGATTTCCCTCTTTCCTATTCACTCTCTCTCTTTCTTAACATTTTTTAATCACAATTGTCTTTTTTTTGCTCATTTTAAATACATTTTCAAACATTTTCTAAATGCTTTTTTATTGTTTTACACTTTATGTTTTCGTGAAGCGCCTCGTGATTTTTATCTTGAGAGGCGCTATAGAAATGAGACTTTCTTCTTCTTCTTCATATGGTACCAGCTAACGTTTTGGGTACCTCTTAGCCAATAGCGATGGCAGATTTAAATTCAAAGGCAGTGCAGAGTTTTTACCTGAAAACGACACAACACTGACAGTTTCAGGCAGAAAATAAAAATTTTAACAAAAATGCACTAAAGTGCAAAACTATTCACTACACGTGTCTGCAGCACGATTAGTCACACATTTATATAGTTTATCAGAAAAAAAAAGTTGATTTGGGGGTGACTTGCTCTTTAAAGACCAGAAGGGGAATTATGTGGATATATAGCATTAATCTCTAAGGTTTTAAATGTATCCGAGTATTTTTATGATGTGTTTATGCAGCTGGGCGAAATAAATCTGAAACTGGAGTCTAGTATTTTTCTCAAACGTGACACAATAATTCAGTGATGTGAAAGCTCCGTTACTCTCTCCATCCATGCCCCTTTTTTCACAGAACACAAACTTTATTTTATTCACTAGCAAGTTGATTTAGCCCCAGTTTGGGCTGAAATACTAAAGCAGGAGTGTTTGTATGGAGTGTTGCTGCTGGTAAAAAAACAAGCATGCGGCGGACACCCGTCCTAATTATTTTTCCCAGAGATGAGGTCACATTCCTCGAAGCCTAATCATGAAAAGAGGGATAGCTTGTTATTAACCATCTGCCGACAAACAATCACTGAAAGGCATTCATTAAGCCAATTTTTTTACCCCTCATGTCCAAACGATGAAATTCAAACAAACACACACAGAACCCCACAGAGGAAAATCAAACAAAAGATCATCTTGAAATTTTAGCCTCAAGAGCTCCAAGTTTGGAATAACGGAGCAGATTTCTTTCTCGCCTTGAGGCAAGCAGAACTGTGTCGTGATGACACAGCAGGCAATAATGCTATTAGCAGACTATTAGTGTTATTTGATGTGCGTAAGGAAAGCCTTCAGCAGATGGTTTAGTGATGTTCAGGGTATTAGGCTGTTGTCATGGTGAACACTAAAGCTCCAGCAAAACTGTTGGGGAGAATTATTGTGATAATAATCCTTTCTTGTCCTAATGGATTTGTTTCCAGTAATGAAACAAACTGAACAAACCAAATAAAAACAAACATGCAGTACATGATCCATCTTTTAGTTTGATTTCTGGTACTCCTGCTGTATCTGTGAGTCTAAAATCACACTTTACTCTTTTAGAATTATAAATTAGAACAAACAATCCAAAATAAGTGTTGCCTTAAAGTAACACTAAATAGTTTGGAAACTTTAAGCTTGAGCTCAGGTATTGTTGAGTTGACCAGTTTTATATCCGACACCACTCTGCCGCCCTCTGCTGGCCAAAAACCATACTTAACAGTTGTTGAGGGTCTGCCCTCATGAGAAAATTACTATGCAGTAATTTCTCCAAAAAACTGTGTCATCTGCGCTCTGAAAAAGCAGATCATAAATTCCAGCACCAGCAGACTCCATTTCCCATGATTCTCTGCACGGAAGCAATGTGATGATGTCACCGAAGTGACGCCGAACCCCGGAAGCTACACAGCTTGCTCCCGCCCGCTGGCTGAAGAGAAAAGCGAGGCGCAGAGCGGAAAACTTTCTCTTTTGTTCCAGTTCAACTGGCGTGAAGAGGAACTCGTTTGTTACGGCACCGGACAGCGTGCAGAGGAGAGCCGCTGAAAAGCAGCGGAAAACCATCAAATCTGCTCAGCGCGAACGACGAGGGACGCCTTGGTTCGCTCAGAGAAGAGTTTTTCCCCTTTTTTCTCTATCTCTCTTTTCCTCCCGTTACTCTTAATAGTCCGAACATGCGATCAAACCGCGCGATTGCTTCAAAATTAAAAGATAGTTTTTCTCTTCCGTACCAAATACTGTACGTCATTCAGACCATCTTGAAGTAAGATCTTTTCTTTCATTGTAATATCTAAGTTGTTTTGAGCTGAGGCCACAGCATAAACAGATCGTTAGATATTCAATTTTACCTTTGATCTGTTATTCTTCTTTTGTGCTTTGTGATTTGAAGTGTTCCGGTTAAGTTTTACCGTGATTTTAAAGTGTTTGGTTAAGTTTACTGTGAAGGTTTGCTCACATCACTGTTGAAAGTTAAGCCACTGACTGTGTTTGAGAAAACTTGCGCACACACACACACACACCCCACACACCCACACCCACGAGGTTCTCTGTGGTCAGCAGAACAAAGGACCAGCCATTTGGGGTTTTCAGAACCCCTCCATCTTGGGTTACACCACCTCAGATTATTTCACGGTATCATCTCATTGTTTAATCACTTGTTATTCGTTTGATAAAATAAGTTGGTTGATGTTGATTGGCTAAACACTTAGGGAGAAGCTGAAGTGGGTATATTAGTTAATAAATGTTATTGCCAATTAAGCAATTGTCTCAAGTGAGTTTGTTTGTGTTGATATAAAAATAACTGCAGCTCGTTAAAGATTTCACGGAAAGGATAGACAGATTGATAGAGGTATGGATTCATTTTCCCTGTTAAAAGGGATGGTGCCCCAAGGACATCCAAGGATTTCCTAATTACGTAATAAATCAGTAAATATTTCCATATTTACGAATTTATTGGTGAATCCAAAAAAGTAAGTAAAGCTTACAAATTATTCGTTGACTAATAGTCACAACACAGTTTTGTGAGCGAGTAGGTGTCCTATGGGGTAGCCCTTTACCTGGGCCGTTTCTCAATACGCATACTTGTCCGAACTTGAGTACTCACGTCCTTGTGAAACGTCATCAACGATGGCCCAAGGACTGTTCCAATCCTGAGTGTGCACAACAGAAAGTTTGTTCAAAGCTCCCGGATGTCTTCTTGCTCTGCCCATTGTATCGAGGATGCATCAATGCATCCTTCTGCGGACTTGGGACAGTAAAGTTTCCCACAATGCATTGTGTCACAAACTGTCACGATGTGCAGGGAAGATGAGGGAGGAAGAGCGGATCCTTCAGGCAGGTAAATCAACCCAGGTAAGACAGCAATGGACATTTGGTTCCTCTTTAATGGTCAGGAGTGCAGACACGACAGGGTAGACAGCTGTGAACATAAACTGACATGTAACAAGTACGAACTGACAAACTCACAAGCAACACACAAGGCTTATATACACACTGGGATGGGTAATCAGGTAACAAGAGGCAGGTGGACACAATTAAGGTAAAACCCAAGGCACAGGGGAGCAGCAATGTGACACAAACCATTTAACTCCAAATGTCAGAGGAGAAAACTGTAATGTTTTATATTAGAAATTCAAATAAAATAATATAAAGTTGTCTGAAATTGTAAGTAATTCTGTGTAAACTGTAAATTTTGCTGTGTGTGTTTGGGTTTTAGTCTTCACAATCCTTCAAAATGCTATTTAGCTAACCCACTATCAAAATAAAAGCACCGTAGGTCTGTTCTGATGAAAAATAAACTTTTTTTATTAAAGAGCGGGAAATGCTAATATTTTAATGGTTTTGAAATAAACTGGGCCAAATATAATACAAATAATACATTTTTGTTGTTACTTTGTTATTTAAAGAGCAAGTCACCCCCAAATAAACTTTTTTTTGCTGATAAACTAAATAAACGAGTGTCTAATCGTGCTGCAGACACATATCGTCAATAATTTGGCACTTCAGTGCATCTTAGTTAAAATTTAAATATTCTGCCTAAAACTGGCAGTGTTGTGTCGTTGTCAGGTAAAAACTCTGCACTGTATTTTAATTTAAATCTGCCACCGCTATTGGCTAAGAAGTATGCTATGATGTAAACTGGTACATTATGATGTCACAATGCTGTTGTGAGCCTTGAGTGTGTGTTTGTTAGCGGCTCTGCCCTCTCAGTCTGCCAGGCAACAGCATGTGTTGCATTTTTCAAACATGAAGTGGGAGTGGAGTTAGACTCTGGTAGGGGTTGACTTGCTCTTTAACGAACAAACTAGACTTTTATTTTTATGTCAGGTTGTTTTTTTTAAGTGTAGTAAGAACGGTGTTGCCAACTTAACGACTTTGTCACCATTTCTAACGACTTTTCAGACCCCCTTAACGACTTTTTTCAAAAAAAGCACCTAGCGACAAATCTGGCGACATTTCTGACCCCTCTCAGCTACTTTGACTACAACTTTGTAGCCGACTTTACCTGCAGATTAGCGACAGGACCGTCCTTCCTTCCAGAGGATCAGAAAGAAAATGATCTGCGCATGTGCGTGCAGCATGATCACGCTACCCCGTTGGCCAATCAAACCTTTTGTGGGTTTTCACAAGTCCATTATTTGAGATACCCACCGGAGCTACATAAAGGGCGACCGCTCCTTCCTCCATCCTGCCACATTTCGGCAGCTGAGCTCGGCTGGCACTGGCAGGCAGCGTCACACACACATGGCTTCTCGCACCACTTGTGGTGCATTCAAGGAACATTGGAACTCTATGATGAGTTCAATAACGTAGCACATTTAAAGCTTTTATAAAAAACAGAATAATACTGTAAGACAAACACCTCAGGTCATTGGCAGTTTGCATGTAACGTTTCTGAATACTAACAGTTGGCAACACTGAGTAAGAAGCAGCACATGTTTCCAGGACACAACAGAGTACAGTTCTGTTCCAAATGCTGTCCTCGTGCTTCCCTACTCGGTAGAACAGACTTTCTGGTGTCCTCACCAAGAACATACTTGTCTAGTACACAAGAGCGTCCTTGAGTACTGAGAAACGGCCCTGCTTTCTGGTTGTTAGCTGTTATGCTAGCAGTTTGCTTTTCCAGTTTTCCGATCGGCAATAAAAGAGCAAGCTAGCACAACAAGAAAAAGAAGAAGTTTGCTTTTTCTACTGACATCATGGAACTAAAAGTAAGACAGTAATGTCTTTGAAAGTGAAGCAAAGAGCTAAAACCAGAGTGAACATCCGCACAGCCTACGCTAGTTTGAGGGAACTAAAGGAGGCTACAAAACCACGGACAGATGGTGACCTGGCTTTGTCGCTACCGGACTTGTAAGTAACAATATTATTGTCCAAAATTGTAGATCTTTTTACTTTGTGCATTATTTTAGTATCAGTTGGCTCATGCTAGGTTTGGCTTGTTGTTAGCGCTAGCTACAGCAGGCTGCTGCCGCGTTGTTTACGACAGTGGTAATTCCACTTTTAACCAGTAGGGCAGAGGTGCAGGAAACGGAAGCAAATTTAAATAAGTTACAGGTCGCACAAAATAAGGCTGCTAGATTAGTCTTAAATTGTTCTTTTAGAAGGAGTTGTGAGGACATGCATTCTGCTCTAGCATGGATGGGTGTAAGAAGTAGAATAAAGTACTTAGAAAATTTATTGGGAATGTTATAAATACACAGACACCAGACATTATTTTAAAATCAGTTGACAATTTTTTAAGATGTTCACCAACATGCTACGTGTCAAGCTGATGGCTGCTTTTTGTTGCCAGTTAGTCGAACTCATTTTCTTCATAGGTCAGAATTGTATAGAGCTATGGTGGAATGGAATAGTTTACCACAATTCTTGAGGGGTCAGCTACAAAAGAGTGATTTTTGTGGGATGTTGCGGATGTTTATTTATACCCTTTTTACACAAGTTTGAGGAAGATGAGTTTTATGTTTTATTAATTTTATGTTTTGTTGTCCAGTATGTGTGGAGTAATTTGCGTTTTGTTACAGGAAATGTATGTTATTTTGGTGCTGTATTGGGTGGAATGTGGTGTGCTCTTATAGTGGAGATTTATATTGTATAGTGAGCAGTGTTGGGCAAGTTACTTCAAAACTGTAATGCATTATTTATTACTTGTTACCCTCATTTTAAAGTAATTCATTACATTACAATATTACTGATTTTATAATGTAAGGCATTACACTACTTTTGCATTACTTTAAGTTACTTTCACCAAAACAACTTCCCTATGAGTTTGGTAATCTGATGCCTGGTGAACTCATGACACATCTGGTGGAAGGTGATGTGGTGTCTGAGCTAGGATTGCTGTTAAAAACAGTTCTTTAGAAGGATTGTTTATGTAATAAATGCAACAACAATCTGTACTCTCAGCACGCTGCCATCTTAGATTAACTGAGCGGTGAGTAAGGTGGTGGGGGCTCTAAGCCTATTTGCCTTGGTCCCCAAATGCCTTGATACGGCCCTGGATGTGGGACTGATTTCTGGGGTGATCTGATTCTATCACATGTATAAATATTAAATGCTTATATATTATTGCTTTTCACTGGTAAAAATGAGTATTGGGGATAAATCTACTTACTTTTTTTCTTTTCAAGCACTTTGTTTTGTTTTCTTGATTTTATTTGAATAATTTCCTGCCCTTTCTCTCTCTAACCTTCCTGCATGCTGCATGTTTTCTCCATCTTCCAGAAAAACTGTTTCCTAGATTTCCTACTTTCTAACGATCAGCCAGAAGGATCTTCACATGAGCGGCGCTCTGGCAAGAGCTGAAATCACCGGAGCCCAGATTATGAATTCAGCTGAGGCAAAGCATGTCAGAAAAGCACAAAATACCAGAGAATATGCGCCGATATGAACGATCGCAAGTGAATTATTTTGTTTTAGTGGAGCAATTTTGTGAATGTTACAGCGGCCGCGTGCAGGACGCAGCTGGAGTAGTTGAGCCGTTACCGCGGCGTCCTCTCTGCCCGCAAAGCTGAGTCCATAAATGACGTAATATATGCAGATACTGGATCTTTTTTCGGGTTTCCCGCTATTTGAATTTTTAAGGAACACATCTTGATTCTGGGTTTAAAAATGCATTGTAATTACCGCGTTACTGACAATTGTACCGAGTAAATATTACCATTTTATTTCCCTGTAATGCCTTACATTACCACATTACAGCAAAAAGCAATGCATTACAGTAATTAATTACTTATGTATCGCGTTACTCCCAACACTGATAGTGAAATGGATTGTTTGTTTGTGAGCCCAGTGTTGATGCATGAATAATATTTTCTTTTTGGATGATGTTATGACCCCAGGAAGAATAGCAACTGTTTCAACAGTGGCCAATGGGGATCTTAATAAACAAACAAACAAAAAAACAAGGCCATGATGACTCTGAAGAATGTACTGCCATCTAGTGGCTTAAAGTGTGAGTTGCATCCAACTAAATGTCCAACAAGATCTTTTTTATTGAAGTTTTGCTCTGGAAATCATTGTAGTATGTCAGTTTCACGGATATATGTATATATATGTATGTGTGTGTGTGTGTGTGTGTGTGTGTGTGTGTTTTATCTATGTGTCCATTTAATTTGAAACAATTTAAATCAGCGTTGACTTTAATCAAAACAGCAATAGTTTGTTGTTGCTTTCAAATAATTCACAGCATGAAAAGATCCTTCTTTCACCTCAAGCTTAAACATCCAACTCTGAGAAATGAAACAAAATCATTTCCTGTCTGGTTTCTCTCCCCTTCGCAGAGGTTATCTGACAACCAAAACAAAGCAACAACAAACACAATAGAGTCCAATCTGAGCAGATAAGACATCTGACATACTGTTCAAATAGTGGGAACGATCACATATTTGCTCTCACTGGTTTTTCCTTTTTACTTTTTTTTCTTATCAAAATTGATATTTCACAGAGCACTCTTGTCCACGTTTACTATAGAAGAGCTGATTCTGCTGAAGGTCACACCGACATCTATGCTGAATGAATGACATTTAGAGCACACTTTCTTATGTTCTCATCATTTACTTTGAAAGCTGTTACAGTAAATGAGCAGAACATGCACACATACCCAAATATTGACTAAACACCAACAGAAGGGACTTCTGCAAACATCCTGTCTCAGAATCAGTCAGCTTATTTTATTTCCTCAATACTATCCTTATGAAGATCATTGCAAGGGTTTAAGCACGTATTAGTAATTATAGTAATAAATGTTATAGTTATCTGTGATGAGTATGGCTTACAGCTGATGAAAACACCACATTCAAAAACTCAGACTATCAGAATCTTGTGAAAAGGTCCAATATTTTCACACTCTAATCAGCTGATGAATCTAGAGCACCTGCAGATGGCTCCTGAGCCTTTAGATGGTCTCTCAGTCTGAGCCGAGCTACTCACATTAAGACTTTTGCATCAGATTCTACTTTTTCCCGTTTCACCTGTATGTTTGTAGATTTTTATTAGCAGGAATTGTGAGACATTTATCCTAAAAAATAAAACATTTGCAGTCATCTCTTTTTTCAGCCCGGGGAACGCGGCATTTATTTTCTAACCCTGTTGCAAAAGGAGATGTCTCTTTGTGTTCCCATCCAGGATGATAAAGTCATCCTTGTCCTCATGCCTCCCTGGATTTCTCCTCCAGCACCGTGACCTTTATCTTCAGTTAAATCTTATTTGCCTTCGGGACTTTATAGGGGTTTCCACTCGGCCGTAATCTGTTTGCCGTGTCCTACAGACTTTTCATTGCTATGACATTTGACCAAATAAAATTTATGGTAAGATATTCAAGCTTCCATGTTTGTTTTAGGTAGAATTTTTGGTCCACAGAGCGTTTCATGTGTCAACTTCATTTAGTAGCTTCAAAGGTACAAAAATCTACCTATAAAAAAGGATCAGAGAAAACTACCACTAATCTTTTAGGGTAGATATTGTGTCCAAATGATAATAATGAATCCCATACCAACCTCATGAATGTCCTCTGGTGTTTTCTTTGGGATGCTTTTCTCTGCTCTTCCTGTTATTTGTGTTTCCTCCGATCTGAGGACTTGTGGAAACCAAGAATCAAGCTGGACAAGCGGATTGCACATGTGTATTCGAGCGAACTGTTATCTGCCATTAGCATCAGATAGGCCTTCATTCGTATGAGTCATTCAGTCTGTTTAAAGGGAGAAAAGTACCCATTGAGCTGTTTGTTATCACTGACTGCAGCCCAGTGAACACAGAGAAGAGAAAAGAAAACAGGAGATAAGACAGAGAAAAGGGTAAAGGCTGTAAACTTTATATACAGCTTGATCACAAAAGCTGCAAATAGTCTCAGTTACACAGATTTGGTTATTTATTAAACAAGGGAATATGAGAGGGACAGGTGGCTCCTGTGTTCATCTATCTAAACTCCAGAAGACACAGGTGGGGGCCTCAACTATCGCCTGGATTGAAGACTACCTGACAAACAGACCACAGTTTGTGAGGCTGAAGAACTGCACATCAAACCAGGTGATCAGTAACATTGGAGCACCACAGGGAACTGTACTCTCACCATTTCTTTTCACTCCGTACACCTCAGACTTCCAGTACAAATCAGAGACCTGCCATCTACAGAAATACTCAGATGACTCTGCAGTTGTCAGGTGTATCAGAGATGGACAGGAAGCTGAGTACAGAGAGCTGGTGGAGTGCTTTGTGGCATGGTGTGAAAACAATCATCTGACCTTGAACGTGAACAAAACAAAGGAGATGATTTCAGACTTCAGAAGAAACAGGGTGGAGTCAAACACTGTTTCCATCATGGGAGAAGAAGTGGAGGTGGTTGAGGAATACAAATACCTTGGAGTTCACCTGGACAACAGACTGGACTGGAGAAAGAACAGCGAAGCCGTTTACAAGAAGGGACACAGCAGACTGCACTTCTTGAGGACGCTTAGGTCCTTCAGTGTCTGTAGCAAGATGCTGCAGATCTTCTACAAGTCTGTTGCTGAGAGTGTAATCTCTTCAGCCATCGTCTGTTGGGGTAGCAGCATCAGAAGCAGGGACCTGAAAAGGCTCAACAGCCTAATAACAAAGGCTGGTTCTGTTCTGGGGACGACTGTGGAACCACTGGAGGAGATAATGCAAAGAAGGATTCTCCAGAGAATCAAGAAAATGATGGACAACCCTGAGCATTCTCTTCACAAGACTGTCCGACAACGGAAGAGTGTCTTCAGTCAGAGGCTTCTTCAGTTTGGCTGCAACACTGACCGCTACTGGAGATCCTTCCTGCCAACAGCCATTGTAATATACAACAACTCTTTGATGACTTGATTATTATTATTATTATGAGCAACTAAAGCAATCAATTTCCCTCTGGGATTAATAAAGTATTTTTGAATTGAAATTAATCTGTCCGTCCGTCTTCCATATTAGCAGTATAACAATTCTGTTTTTGCCCAGTGAATGATGTGCAGGTTGGAATCTGAAACTTGGACCCGTGGAAGTTTGACACGTGGGGGCCATCGTCTAGCACACTGCTGCTAACCACTTAAACATTCTCCCTCTCCCAATAATAACATTTTACTCTCTTTGACATTGAATGTGCTACTACTAGTTTACCCGTTTAATTATAGGTTCACTAGGATAAATACAATAAAGTTTATCTCTCACCAAATAGAATATTTACTAAGAATTCACAATATAACTATAGACGTGTGTGTGTGTGTGGACAATTTAGACAGACCAATCAACCCAACAGTCATGATTTTGGACTGTGGGAGGAAGCCGGAGAACCCGGAGAGAACCCACGCATGCACAGGGAGAACATGCTAACTCCATGCAGAAAGATCACAGGCTGGGAAGCGACCCCAGGACCTTCTTGCTGCAAGGCAACAGCTCTAACCACTGCACCACTGCACAGCCCTAAAAGGTGGTTAACTGGACTGACCCCATTTAGCCATCTACATCCTTTCTACTCTTAAATTTTTAAATGAGATTATCAATTCAAATCTCTCCTTCTGTTCTTTAAGAACAGTGGATCATTTAGAGTCCGGTTCAAACTTATTTCATAGAATATCCTCTAGCCTTGAAATCAGATCCAAACATTGCAGAACGAAAGAGCTTTACGGCTATCGCCACTTTCCTCTTATGTTTCTCTGCTGGCTGACGTTGATAATTGATCCTGGGTTTTTTTTGTTCTACACATAAAACAAGCTACAAACGTTCCCCCTCAAAGGGACCAAACTGAAACGCATCTGAGTCGCAGTGGAGATAAAATGTCTTTGGGGTAAAAAAACAAACAAATTCAAAGCAGGCAGCCGCCATTGTTGTTGTTGGTCAGTCAGCTGATTATTACTGCAAATAACTTGTTGGTATTTTGAGATCAGTTAGGTTTTTTAAATATTCAGTTTTTTTTATCGCAACATAAAGAAACACTTCTGCATCACAACATCCAGAGAGATGTTTATGCACCACAGTGAGCAGGACCTCCTCTGTAGCCTGCAGTCAGAAGGGAGGGAGGGGGTGTAGGAATCTGTGACGTTCTTCAAGGCCAGTGTAAGATTAAAGACCAACGCTGTTGTTCCTCTGATCATATATTCACAAAAGATTCCTCAGAAGAATGCATCCTTTAAAAGAGACGGGCAGGAAATAGGACCACTGCTTGTGACTATTTGTGGCAGCCCCATTATACGTACCATATAAATGTTCCATTACTGAGTAAGAAGATTAGGCAGAAGAGAGGTTCCTTTTTTAGTTGCTCTTCTCATTTTCTATTAGCACTCTTTTATTGGCAACAATCCTGTGAGCAGCTGCAAATAACAGCACCGTTTGGTCCTCTTTCATAGGTTATATGAGGGGACCCTAGGTCAGCTGGAAACTGCTTTACGTCTGGAAATACGTATGCATGCATGAATGTGTGTCCCACGCAGAAAGGAAACAGACTCTCATCACTTCTTGAACAAAATGGACTTGTAGCTCATGTTTTAGTCTTTCTGAGAGGCTTTTAAATGATTTATTTGATCAATGACTTCTATGGTTCCTTAAATGCACATTATGAATTTCTGTCAACTCTTCAAATGTGAGAGGAAATTATATCACAGGAGAAAAAACGGATGTGAAAACGTTTTAAAAAGGAACAAAAGAAAATGTTTAAGTCACATCTTTGAGAAAAATCCACTAAAGACCTGAAGCCGAGTCTGTCAGTTGATCGTCATCTTGTTGGTTTTGAAATGTTTGTCAAACTGTTAAATGTTTATGTTTTTAGTAAATTCACTAAACGGACTGGAATAAATGAAGTTATTTATATAACATATATAACACACACACACACACACACATATATATATATATGTATATATATATGTATATGTGTGTGTAAAGGATGGTTAGTTTACATCTTACTTATGAACCATAAAATGTGAGATTCCATAGAAATATGAAATATCAATCTGATGGATCTTTGACTATTTTAACTAGAAGATCAGAACTTTTTATTGCAGGGATTAAGCGACACTTCGTATTAACTCCAAGGAAAGAGAGAGAGTCAGGTTTATAATAGTTAAGAAATTTATTTCTACACAATTTAAACAAGACTAACTTCAACACTCTGTGTACTGATGGACTAAGGTGGAGTGAGACGTGAGATGAATGGTGTGTGTGTGGAATGTGGTTATCTGAACCAGCGGATCCGGAGAAGCATTTAGTTCTGAGTGGGAGTGAATGTTTCGCTCTAAGCTTTAGTCGGAGATTTATAACACACATGAGACGCCATCTGTCGGTCTACGTACCCCAGGGGAAGCCTCTGTTAGATCCAGAATGCCAAGGTCCTCGTGGACCCTGTTTGGTACCAAAACCGGTAGAAAAGCAGCGGTGCCGACCAAAGTAATCTTGGAATGCTTCCAGGTCATGACAGGTTATCACTGGCATCTCCGAGACCCTGAAGTTGTCGTGAGGTTCAGCTTTTATTCTGAAGGAACCGTTGTGGTCAGGTGTAACCAGCTTGTCGAGGTTCTTTTGGCTGAAGAGGAAGTCCGGATGGCCGGTCCGAGACTTCTCTAGAATGCTTTGAACTAAAGGAAAGGTGGCATGGGATAGTTTTTATAATTGTCATGTTTTGGTTTACTGGCGAATCAGAATTTGACATGCAAAAGAGGGTTTCTACAAACACCACAGATAGCCACGCCTAGCCCCAGAATGTGAAGGTTCTGATTGGATCAGACAAAAGGAAATGTGTTGTGTGACTTTAGCATTATGTGTCTTTAGTTTCTAGTGCAAATGTCCAGGATTATAATTACTTGTAAAATACTACTGATCATCAGATTATAATATCAAGTAATAACATTGTCATTTCACAGACTGATTGAACATTAGGCTCACATTATCATTGGTAATAACAAAGTTGTTGATTATGTATTTGTAAAAATAGTTCTTCATCTTTGTCTTGAGCTGTAACAGAGGTGAAGCAATTCAGATGAGCAGAGTGCATGAAAGACCTTGGCCACTATCTCATGTAGATTAGCCTGTCAGAGACTTTATGTCTCTGCTCGAGCAGGCGCAGCAGATCATGACATTTAGGTCAAAAACAGGACATTCATGATGCTACAAAAAAAAAAAAAAATATATATATATATATATATATATATATATATATATATATATATATATATATATACACACACATATATATATATATATATACATATACATATATACATATATATATATATATATATATATATATATATATATATATATATATATATATACATATATATATATATTTTTTTTCAATCTTTTATTTTCTTTTAATGACATTAAAATAAAAATACAGTCAGAACTAAATTGCTGCAAGCCAAAATGAAAAAGGGGACAGAAAGAAGAAAAACTTATGTTGTCTGCCCCTTTTAACTAAAATAACATTAATACAAATGAAATAATCATATGATTCTTAAAGAAATTGAACAATATAGTTCCTGGACCTGTTGGCCGACAAAATCTCAACCCATGAATTTGAGAAAAAAATAGAGAAAGAAAACAATTTACACAGAAAGAAGCATTAAGTTATAGATCTATATACATACATATATACACATACAAATACATACTAGGTATTTTTTTTCCTTTCATCCCCCCCACCCCCCTCCCCTCACACATTTATGTAATGGATCTATATAAGTTAATCATTTTATTTTTTATCTCTTTTTTGAAAGTCAATATTGTTTTTGCATTCTTGAGTTCAGTATTCAATTTATTCCACAATTTAACTCCATATACGGAGACCCAATGTTCCTTTACGAGTATCCGATGTCTAGGTATGTTAAATAATTCATGTCCCTTTAAATCATATTTGCTGTCTTTTTGAAAATCTTTTAATTAATCCTGCAGGTAATTGCATTATACATAAATTTTAAAATATTGTAGTCCACCAGATCATAGAATTTTAGTGTTTTTAATTGAATAAATAATGGATTGGACGGATCTCTGTAGTTGCTCCTTGTGATTATTCTTATTGCTTTTTTCTGTAAGATGTAGATCGAATTTGTGTAAGTTTTATGTGTTGTTCCCCAGATTTCAATGCAGTAGTTCAGGTATGGTATGATCAGTGAGTTATATAACAAATATAATGAATTATTATCAAGCAACCCTTTTGTAACAGTGCAATAGTTTTAGATATTTTAGTTTTGACACTGTTTATATGCAGTTTCCAAGACATTTTTTCATCAATGATGACTCCCAGATACTTGACTTCTTTAACTCTTTTAATATTAATCTCATCTATATTTAATAAAATTTCATCATTTGAATATGTATTACTAAATATCATAAAACAGGATTTATCACTGTTTAATGATAGTTTGTTCCCATCAAACCATAGTTTAATTTTTTTCATCTCTGTTTGTATCACTTCTATCATCTGCTCAACATTATCTCCTGAATAGTAAAAAGTTGTATCATTATATTATTATATTGTATTATATATATATATATATATATATATATATATATATATATATATATATATATATATGTATATATATATGTGTGTATGTATACAAAGTTATTTCAAGATATATCGTTGAGTTGAAAGGTACCCTTTTAAACTGTTCGGGCGTGAGTGTGGGATCAGAAACACAGTCCTGGCTATGATAACTCTGATAATGTTCTCTTGCAGATGGTTTGGGGTAAAAAATGTCAAATTATCCAAAGCAGAAAACTGAAAGACCTTCACAAAACCCAAACATCCACTGATCGTGACTATTTTAAATGAATGGTTTGCAAAAAGAGAATAATAAAAATAATGTGTACGCTATTTTAAGCTTCGGTACTGAACATGGAGACTTTTTGCCATTTCTTAGCTGTTGCTTGGACCGTACTAGGAGACTGGGTCATATATGGGTCAGGTTGGAATGGAAGAACGGGGATCGCAACTCTGATCCAGTTAGCTGTTGTTTCAGAAGTCATGAGAGGAATCTGTTATGCACTTTAACCCCTATTTCAAGCTGCTGAATGAATGTGGTCCGGTTCTGCACAGCTTCCAGATGGACGGCTATTCACACCGACAACAGTTTGTGTACTGAACGTTCGTCCGCGTACTGAATCTGCTCCCACAAGAGCACCAAATGATTAGGTATTTGACATGGAGCTTAAGAAAATCTGCGCGAACTTTCTTGTGTTTCCAGGTCATTAATAAGAAAAAACAGCATGACGCATGGTTTATTTTCTCACGTCTACTTCCTGTCTGGTTCTTGTAATTTCTGATAATCTGCAGCATCCAGAAAATATAGACACCATATAAAAAACCACCTGGGGCTCTGCATTCTGGATCTGCAACGCACCGCCACCGGTGTGAATACTCTGGACTCAATGATGTCTTTATAGAAGCCGTACAGAAACCAGACCACATCTGTTCCACATTTGGTGTGAGTGAGGCTTAAGATGGATGAAGGACCAGAAATGTCCTAAATGAGGTTACGTTGTAATCCCCACCATCCAAGAATGGGTTCTAAGTGTCATGTTCACGAGCCAAGGTGAGCGCTCCTCTCCCACTAACCATCTCCGAGTCCTTTTCCCACAGGTGAGGAGCGGAGGGGGCAGCAGCTGCACTGAATCTCCAATCAGGAAGTCGGGTATAAAGGGAGGATGGAGACACCACTCTACGCCGGATGATCGCTCCAGTTTAGTTAGCCCCAGCCACTCGTGTTTGTTTGCTCGCTTGACTCGTTCTTGGATTATTGGATTTAGAACTTCGGACTGTCTTGGATTATGTTTTTGGATTATCCTTTGAAACTCCCGTTTGTTTGCTCTATTCAGGACAACTCCACTTCATTCATCTTCCTCGCCGCTCGAACCCCGGATCACCTGAACCACGTCCCATCCTCCTCCGCTGTTCCTGTCTGGATTCTCTCCGCTGCCTCACCCACCTCGGCTCACCCATCCTCCACCGGTGCTCATCTTGGCTCCTCCACCTTCCTCACCCATCTCGGACAAAAGCCGTACGGTACACCCTCCACTGGACTTCCCAGTGCAAATTTTGTTCCCGTTTCAAAATAAAGAACTTTTCTTTAACTTACCCAGAGGTGTCGAGTCGATTCTGCATGTCTTGGGTTAAACACCTTCCTCGAGTCATGATGTGACGTGGCACGCCTCAGGTGGAAATATAGGGTGCCACTAAAATTGCCACCGATTAAAATAGATTCTAAAATCCAAGGCAAACAGCGCAACCACAGAAGCAAATTTTAAAAAAGGGAATTTATTCTAAAAGCTGAAGAAGATGCCCAAAGGACAAGGCAGTCCAGTCCGCCCCTGCATGCACTCGCCAGGTGAAACCTACGACCCCGCCCTCCTGCGGGGAACGTCGTCCGCGGGGATCCACAGGCTGGAAGGCCCGTGGATCCAGTCCTTCTCCTCGGCCCCTGTGGCAGACAAAAACCTCCGGCAGTCAAACGTCCCCAAGCACCAAACCACACATGGAGAGACAGCAGGTCCAGACGTAGCCAGGCACTGCTCCAATACTTACACGCAGGGTCAGAGGAACTCTGCCCGCCTGCCGTGTTGCGCTCCGTGCCCTGGCTTCTCCACCGCGGATCTCGCTCTCCGCTGCCGCTCGCTGTCCGTGCCGCTAGTGAACCCCCCTCCTCGGTCCAAGACTCCAACCGGACCCAGCGGCAACAGTACGCACGCCGCTCATGTGTGGAGGGAGGGACACCCACGCTCCTCCACACTCGGCCGCCGTCCCTGGACCGGAACCGGACCACTACATCACCCTTTTCCAACTGGTTGCTTGTAATTTCACTCCACTCACTGAGTCTTCTACCAAAGCGCCGCATGGGAGCTTGAGGGTTCTACACAGCATGGACGTAATTTTCACTGTAGAAGTGGGGGGACGGGGGGTATCTTTACAGTATGTTCTAATGGGAAACAGGATTCAACACAAACGGTTGTTTTCTGCTTGGTCCTAGAGCTCAACCAGTGTCAATTTAATATAGCGTAATATTGTTTTTGGATGGTAAAAGGTGCAGGGGTCAAAGCTTGACTTTGGAAAAAGTGTGTGTGGGGAGGGGGGGGGACATGTCCCCCCCTGTCCCCCCTCCAAAATTACGTCCATGCTACACAGCCGAACCTGGATAGTCTGAAGCCTCCACTTCTTTATTTCTTACTTGTGTTCCATCTTCTTGATCTCACTGAAGTTTGGAATCCTTACGTCCGTCACCTATTTTGTTCTGTTTGGCGGGTAAGCCTCTAGTTGTTTGTGAAGCTGGATCAGGGAGTCGCACAGCTGGCTGGTACGATGGTAGATCAGGGCTTCGAACCCCACCCAGGCCCTGATTAACAACGTCTATGTCAGAACCTGGGAAACCAGGATTATTTCACGGATTAAGTATATATTTGCATATATGAATTAGGTGAATGAAATACTTTACAAAAGTCTTGAGAGGTTGCTCGTTAAATGAGCCCGTGTGTGTTAAAACCAACAGCCTTGCTCTCAGTGTGCAACCAGGTGCATTTATGCTGAAATGAAAAATGTCAATAGGGCTTCCTTCCACAATACTGCCCGTTTCACTGGCACGTAGCACTGTCCTTTGACTCACGGACATAAATTCAGTGTGCACACGGTACAGCAAAGCCCATAATGATTAATATAACTTTCATTTTGGGTTTGCTTCACTTGCTGTGGCCTTGGGTCCTTTAGCAGTCATGGAACAGTGAAAAACTGTAATTCTGCATGTCCTTCAAATAAAATGTTTCCATAATGCATTCTCATCTGGAGATATATTTATACACACACGCGCACACACACACACTGCAGCGACAGCTTTGCCCTTCTTATATCTTTCACAACAGATTTAATGGGAGAACTCTTCCAGATAACGGGATTACATCACCTGGAAAAGCAACATAAAATAGCTCGGCTGCTGACGAGGATTAATTTAATAATCAAGCATTTCACGTTGTTCTTAATTCAATTGTCTCTCTTTAGCGTCCCTCTGTTGTGTCAATCAATGTGCCTACCTTGTCTTTAAAGAAACAGGAGTTATCCGCGGTGGCACCATTAAAACATCAATGACTTATTTCTGCTAAATGGCAAAGGAAAGATAATTGGCATGTGTGCATGCATATTAATTAACTGATAATGAGACGATAAGGCCTCTTCTCTACCTGCAGATGTGGAACCACTAATCAATTGGCAGTGAAATGGGGTAAAAGCACGCTTCTTTTATCCTACCACTGAAATTAAAAACCTATTTAGCACCACGTTTTCCAACAAAGTGCTTTTCATTTATCTTCTCCAGCACATTATTCAATCACACTTTCCATTTGTGTAATGGTAATATTTTCATGTAATTTCCTACTGCCTCAGAGATGGGTATTTTTTTGATATGGCTTTGTAAAATGGCTATTCCATTCCGGCTCCATTCACTGGCTGGTAATAAATTTACAACCTATATTTCAGATTAAATGTCTTCAGCAAATGGAGCCAGCCTCAGATGTCTCATGGACCAGTGGGAAGATTGCTTCTGCTCCCTGGTGGCGCTGGTGGGAAGTGTCTGAGTGTTTGTTTGCGCCCTCCTGTGGCAAAAATCACCATGTGCAGGATCAAGAGTGTTTCTGCTGTTTAAATGTCTCTGATAGCTTCCTGTGGTGCAGCATTCAGTCCACGAGTTTTGACAATATTACAGTCTTAACCAAAAGGTGTGCAGAGGAGAAAAGCATGCACATCTGCAGGAAGCAAAAGCAGGTGGTGCAACGTTTGCAGTAGTGGGTTGAGCAAATGTCTCAGAAACAAGGCTGATGGACATCAGTGCAGCGCTGCATCCTCGTGCTGACAGGCGCTCCTTCACCCTTCGACAGGCCAATCTGTAGACACTGAACTGCAGACACCACAGAGCCCATCTCAGTTGCAACACAACCCATTTGTCATGTCAAACAGCCTCGGAGAGACGTGGCAGCGGAGTTACGGAGGTGAATGTATCAAAGTGACCCCTGCGCAATGGTCATAAATTGCAGGCTTCATGGGGAGGTCTATGTCCTTGTTCCCTGGTGAAACTGAAAGGAGAATGAAAGGACATGCTACCACGTGAAAACATTTCACGCAGATGAAATCAGATGTTTTAGGTGATTCCACCTACTTTGGGATGAGGTGATAATGAGCTGCAGCTGTGAGCTTTTACAGCCGTTTTCGCCAGCCGGCTTGGTGGAAGTCGCATTCTTTGGCCTCTCCGTTTTGCTGCTTTTTAAGCCTCCACCATTTCTTACACAGCTATTTCTCACTATTTTAACAGAAAACTGCAAATGATGCAGAGTCTCACTGTTCAGTCGTTTGCTTTGCACAGATGTTTGCATCCCTCCTCGAGGATTATTGACTGTTAAGTGACTGACTAATCAAAAATACAGCAGATGTCAAACAACAGCTTCAAATGTTTAATATTCTTATTTTAACCAGGAAGTCATGTGAGATTAGCATCTCATTTAAGGGAGACCTGGTCAAGATGGTCAAATGTCAAAAAGTTACAAGCCAAGTAAAAAATAAGTACAAATTCAACCATTAGGTGTTCACATTACCCCATTGCCTGCCTGCTTTCTCAAGTCCCTACATCACATTGAAGCATTTAAGGGACATTATGGAAGTTTGACAGCCAAAACATGAATAGAAATAATAAATGTCTTCTTCATACATTCTCCTGCAATGCCCTGGTCCTGTAGAATGAGCCCTGGCATTTTTACTGTGATTGCCTGTTTTTCTGTAAAATCACAGAAAAAGAGAGATGCTCGGGTCGAGCAGGCTGCTTCATGCGCGTTCACGCTCAGGCATCGCCCTCCGAACCGTTCTTTGAACGTTGTTTCAGCTGTCATCAAGAATATAAATGGTACAGATACAAACAACATCACTGGTGGTTTAGCTCGTCTAGTAAGACTTCAGGTTTATGTGCAGAAGACCCGGGTTTGATTCTGGATGTGAACATAGATATTTTAGAGTTTCTTTTTTACATTAATGGTATATTTTTTTTTACAGTAAGATGCCCAAATTTTTATTTGAGACTCGCCGAACGGCATTGAATTCACAGATAAAAAAGTTGTGGGTTCAACTTTCATTTTGGAACAATTTTTCAAGCAAGGGAAGGGAATGATCTGAGCATGCAGGAGGACTGACCCATCATAAACCTTTGTCAGCTGTGCTGAAGAGAAAGGTACAGAACCACATTATTTAATTAATTAGCTGCACGTTCTCCTGTCCTCTGTCCTCCGGGCCACACACACACACACACACACACACACACACACACACGGGACCCCCTCAGCTGTTATTTTCGTTAAGAAGAGTGCACGTACAGCATGCGCGCCTCGTGCACGAGCCTACTATTGAAGCTGCCGTTACGCTTTTGGCCTGAGGGGGCAATCGCGAGCATAAAAATTCAAAACTCCGTAAAGTCCCTTTAAATGAACTTAAGAAAAATAGTAGAAAAAGGCATAGCTTTATTGCATTGCATTATTATTACCTTAATATTATTACAATTAGCATATTATGAATATTATTAATTTACATTAAACTAAAATGCAAAAATGTTTTCATTGCTTATTTCTTGGTGAGGGAGTCAAAGGGTCAAGTAAAAAGCAGGGCTGCTCGATTTTGGCTTTTTTTAACCACCACCAGATATACCGATGTTGTCCTACTCATAATTTCCAACATCTATATTAGCCCATATGTGCAGGGTTGCCCTCTCAATGAAAAAAAAACAAACATCTTATGCTAACATCGCATAACTCCTATCTCGCTTAAATGTAAAACATTTAACAAAAAAAAAAAAAAACATGTGTGCAAAATGACAACTGATTTAAGTTAGTAACAGGAAAGGTGCCACGTTTACGCAGCGGAACCTTTCCTTGAGCCTTTCATGCCATCCCATAGTACTGAACATCAGCACCAGCCCGTCTCCGTGTTTATTAGTTAGTCTTGTATTTTTTATTTTCCTGTATATTGCAGCTATGTTGATAAAACAAAGATCTTCAGATAAGAAAAGCAAGCCTTGGATGAAGAGTCCTGTTTTTGTTTTAGCTGTTAGCTAGCTGGCTAGCTACACCTGCTACACCTAGCCACATGCTGTGAAGACAACATACGTTCCCTACACAGGACAGTAGTGCCAGTGACACTTCCCAGTAGGACTCCCTTAATTAATGTTACTTAGTTCATTATTAAGCATTAATAGATTATAAAGTATTAACAACCGCTTAATGCATTACTAAGCAGACCCCCCTGCAGTGTTGGGCAAGTTACTTCAAAACTGTAATGCATTATTTATTACTTGTTACCCTCATTTTAATGTAATTGATTACATTACAATATTACTGATTTGAAAATGTAAGGCATTACACTACTTTGCATTACTTTCAGTTACTTTCACCAAAACAATTTCAATAGGAATTAGGTCATGTGACGCTCAGTGAACTCATGACACATCCAGAGGAAGGTGATGTGGTGTCTGAGCTAGGGTTGCTGTTAAAAACAGTTCTTTATTAAATACATGCAAAAACAATCTGTACTCTCAGCACGCTGCCATCTTATATTAACTGAGCAGGGAGTGAGGTGGTGGGGGCTCCAAGCCTATATTTGCCTTGGTCCCCAAATGCCTTGATACGGCCCTGGATGTGGGACTGACTTCTGGGGTGATCTGATTCTATCACATGTATAAATATTAAATGCTTATATATTATTGCTTTTCACTGGTAAAAATGTGAATTGGGGATAAATCTACCAACTTTTTTTTCTTTTCAAGCACTTTGTTTTGTTTTCTTGATTGTATTTGAATCATTTCCTGCCCTTTCTCTCCTTAACCTTCCTGCATGCTGCATGTTTTCACCATCTTCCAGAAAAACTGTTTCCTAGATACTTTCTAACTAATCAGTCAAAGGGATCTACCGAACGCAAAAAAATAAAAAAAAGCTTAATATGCACTGCGCTTCAGCAGCAATGAGTTGAAATCACCGGGCGAGGGCACAGATTACGAACTCAGCTGAGGCAAAGCATGTCAGAAAAGTACAGAAAGTACAGAGAATATGGGCTGATATGAACGATCGCAAGTTAATTATTTTGTTTTGATGGAGCGATTTTGTGAATATAACAGCGGCCGTGCGCAGTTGGAGTATTTGAGCCGTTACCGCTGCGTCTTCTCTGCTCATAGAATGCCCGCAAAGCGGAGTCCATAAATTACGTAATATATGTAGATACCGGATCTTTATTTTGGGCTTTCCGCAATTTTAATTTTTAAGAAACCCGCATCTTGATTCTGGGTTTAAAAATGCATTGTAATTACCGCGTTACTGACAATTGTACCGAGTAAATATTACCATTTTCTTTCCCTGTAATGCCTTACATTACCACATTACAGCAAAAAGCAATGCATTACAGTAATTAATTACTTTTGTACCGCATTACTCCCAACACTGCCCCCCTGACCCTTTGTCCTAACCAGTGGTGGTTTTACCATTAGGCATAGGTTGGCGGCCACCTGGGGCCCCCATGTGTTGGGGGTACCCTAGCCCTAACTGCTGTCACCCCTCTGTTAATGCCACAATGGACAATTCCTTTAAGATGCCGATGCACAAACAGGAAGTGATTGGTAGTCATTCCACTCCAATCCAGGTGGTGGCAGTAATGCACCAAAGTGTTGTTTGCCAAGTGCCATAAGACCACAAATAAGAAGAGAAAGCAGAAGAAGAGAGTGAACAAACTTTGAAGCGGTAGTCAAAACATGAAGCATGAAATGGAGTTATCCTCGTGGCTCAAATAAGAGAAAGAAGCAGCTCGTTTAAAAAAAAGCTTTTATCTTCACTTCCAAAGTGACGTCGTTTTTCTATGTAAACATCAAAGGAAGCAGAAAAGGAAAGACAATGGAAAATGTTTAAAGGGAGGAAAACATGGACCAAAATGGAAAATAGAAGAAAAAAACAGAAAGGCAAAAGCACAGGAGCACTCCAAGGGAGGGAAATACAGGAAAAAAGAGGAGGACTAATAAAAAGGGAAAACAACTCATGTCAAAAGAGGGGTTTTTTGCAAATCCAGTTAAAGATTGCCGAAATTTTAGTGTAAGGGCCCCATGTCTGTGTTTGCCTTGGGCCACCAAATTGCTAAATCTGCCGCTGGTCCGAACCTTAAAGTCACTTAAAGGCTAATACCGGAAATGTTAATAAAGGGACCCTTATCCTGTTAAACCCTAACGCCCCCCCCCCATTTGGGGGCCTCTACAGTTTCATGTCCCAGACATCTACAACTGTCCACATTCTCCAAACACAACTAAACCCACAATCAAACAGCCCAGATGGGAAACAAGGCCATTTTAAATTGTAATACATTAAGATACAATGATGTTTGAACTTTATTCTAGAAGAGCATCTGACCTTCTCTGGTGTCTGCTGGGGAAAAAAAACCTTGAACAAATTTAGTTGAGGACCCCTGGAATAAATAAAACAATTGACTAAATTTCCTAAATGGAATTTGAACTCACAACCTTCATCCTGTCAGCACTTTCACACAGGGCAGCTCTTCTAAAATAAAGTTCACGTATTATTTTATCTTAATTTGTCTGTTTAATGTATTTGTTTGCAATCTAAACTGGTCTGATTGTAGCTGTGCTCGGGGAATGCAAACCATCACGGACACTTGGGGGAGATCTTGGGAGAAGCGAAGAGCACATTGACTCCTCCAGCTGATAACCTCGCCAGGCTGAAGTCCACCAATCTGAAGGCGGGGGGTAGGTCGGGTTTTCACAGCATCTGTCTGCATTCCTTCGTGGGGGTTTTAGTTGCTTGCAGCTCAAGACCACCAGGGCGTCAGATTCAGATAACAAGAATTTGTTATCTAAAGAAAGAAGAATTTGTTTGGGTCAGGCTGAGATAATTTTCCTCTTCCACACATCAACTGAACAACCTCCTAAATGGTAAATGGTAAACGGTCTGTATTTGATATAGCACCTTCTAGAGTCATGAAACCCCTCAAGGCGCTTTACAACACAATCAGTCATTCACACATTCACACACACATTCACACACTGGTGGGGATGAGCTACGATGTACAGTGATCCCTCGTTTATCGCGGTAGATGCGTTCCAGACCTGGCCGCGATAGGTGAAAATCCGCGAAGTAGGGACACCATATTTACAGTACAGCACATTCTCTTTTTGTGGGTAAAACTCAAGAAAAAAAATTTTTACTTGTTTTTTTTTATAGTTTTATTACAAAAAGTGCATTTTATGATGAAATTGATGAAAAAAACTGGAATTTCTTGATATTTTGCATAGAAAAATACCGCAAATTGGTGAAAAATACAGCAAATCTGTGAATTTTCCTTGAATAAGGCTCCAAAGAAAAAATCCGCCAAGTCGTGAATCCGCGATAAACGAACTGTGAAGTAGCAAGGGATCACTGTAGCCACAGCTGCCCTGGGGCGCACTGACAGAGGCGAGGGTGCCGAGCACTGGCGCCACCGGTCCCTCCGACCACCACCAGCAGGCAATGTAGGTTAAGTGTCTTGCCCAAGGGCACAACGACAGCGACAGACTGAGCGGGGCTCAAACCTGCAACCTTCTGATTACGGGGTGAGCACTTAACTCCTGTGCCACCGTCGTCCTAGAAAAACCTTCTTATTCAAATGTTTTATTCTACTACACGTCCGTGTGCAGAGGGGAATAAATCTGCTTGTGTGACGCGCTCGTTTGTCATTGCATCACAAACATGTAGACATGCATGTTGGACGAAAAAGCGTCACGTCAGCAGGCCTGAGCTAAACCAAGCCCCACAGCTGGGAGGCTGGGATGGAAACACAATAAGGAAACCCTTCTCTTTAATCGCTTTACCCCGCAGCTTTTAGACTGATGTCCTGCTGAACCAGTCGTGATGTTCTGGTCCTAACGCCTGGAACAAATGAAAGAATTACGTTAAAGAAATTAGGTTTGTTTTTTCGCCCAGATCATCAAATCTTTATTTATGTAGCAAAAACAGCATTTTCTCTTGCTCCTGTAAGAGTCATCCTACAGTCTAACTAAAAACAAAGATCTCAGTATTTTCTCATAAATAGTGAAGCAACAAAAACAGATATTGACTCTTACCAACTCCTAATTCACATCGTTTAGTTTAAAAATGCAAAATTTTACCTTTTCATGACACACAGTGTAGTTTTCATAACAGTCAGTCAGTTGAGGTGGTTTGGGCATCTGGTCAGGATGCCTCCTGGACGCCTCCCTGGGGAGGTGTTTCGGGCATGTCCTGCCGGCAGGAGGCCCCCGGGTCGACCCAGGACACGTTGGAGAGGTTACATCTCCAATCTGGTCCGGGAACGCCTTGGGGTCCTGCCGGAGGAGCTGGTGGAGGTGGCCGGGGAGAGGACGGTCTGGAGCTCCCTAGTTGGGATGCTGCCCCCGCGACCCGGACCCAGATGAGCGGAGGAAGACGACGACGACAACAGTATGTCCTTTCACCCTTTCATAAGACATTCTGTTTATGTTTTACCTTTAACCCTCCCACTGTCCTAATGGGTGTGACCCCGTGAGGGAAGCTGACCCTTGAGCAGGATTGAGGGTTTATTCCTTGAGGAGTGAGCACCACCTCACGCCTGCCGATAGGGATAAACCATCAACCCTGCTAAATGGTAAATGGCCTGTATTTGATATAGCACCTTCTAGAGTCCTGGAACCCCCCAAGGTGATTTACAACACAATCAGTCATTCACCCATTCACACACCCATTCACACACTGGTGGGGATGAGCTACGATGTAGCCACAGTTGCCCTGGGGCGCACTGACAGAGGCGAGGCTGCCGAGCACAGGCGCCACCGGTCCCTCCGACCACCACCAGCAGGCAACGTGGGTTAAGTGTCTTGCCCAAGGACACAACGACAGCAACAGACTGAGCGGGGCTCGAACCTGCAACCTTCCGATTACGGGGTGAGCACCTAACGCCTGTGCCACCGTCGCCCCAATGGTGAGCTTTCCTCACGGGGCCACCCAGTGGGAGGGTTAAGGACACATTCTAATGTAAAATGTTTTGTACCTGTTCATAACCCGTAGTACGACTCGTCTCGTTGGTTTTAGAACAAACTCTGTAGGACGTTTTTATTGCACCTTTAAATGGCGTTTTGGGCCTCTGCTCGACCTTCTGCCCCCATGACCCACACCTAGATACGCGGACGATACCAGAGGGGAACGGCCTCTCCCCATCACAGAGGAGGACCGACGCAGCATCAGTTTTTACGGTTATTTTTATGTAACTAGGGAAATAAACACATTTAACCTCAAATTCTGATGCATGTGTGGTCATAACTGAACAGTTTAAGTAAAACAGGGTATCTGCAGGTTTAAGGGAGCCAAATTTAAGACTTTTTAAGACCTTTTTTAAGGCCACTTTGACCAAATTTAAGCAATTTTTTAAAATTAAATTTAAGCTATAATTTCCAGCTATTGCCTGGAACCGGTGCTAACCACGTCACAAACATGGGATTAGCCATCCAGTTACCATTAAACTTGCACTTCCCCATGGCGCAAGCTCCCACTAGCTTAACCAGCTAATGTGCTCATCTAAAAAATAGCCCCCTTTCACAACCAACTGAATGTGTACGGTTCCGCTTACGCCAACATCGTACACAAAAAATGCTGAACACCAACTAGAAATTCACGAAAATTTTATAGAAATAAAAATCTTGTTTATTGGGTCTTTGGTAATTTAAGACCTTTGGAAACTGTATTTAAGGATTATTTGTCATTTTTAAGGATTTTTAAGGCCTTAAATTTGGAAAAGCTAATTTAAGACTTTTTAAGGACCCGCGGATACCCTGTAAAAACCCTTTGATGCTGCAGAAACACGAAGTTTGTCATCCCACAGCCCCACCAGCTCCTTTCCACAGTAAAAGGCCAAGAACAGTGCACTTGTTTGTAATAGTCAGAAGAATATGTTTAATAAAAATAATTAAACTTCAATTTCGTCTATAGAACTTTATAGAAAGTAATCCAATAAATTACAAATGACAGACGCATATTCCTGCACTACATTAATTATTTCGACTACACGGACCACATCTTGCAAGAATAACTGTCTAATGGAGAAAAAATAACAAAACTGACCAAGGTGACACTTAAAGTAGCTGAAACTTGGAAACAAAAGCCCAGTTGCTGGCCCCGTCCTCTCAGTGGTTACAAGTGGAAACGGAGAACTCCTCCTCGTACAGCAGTTGTGTGTTTAGTCGTTCCTCAGACCCGATCCAGCAAAGCAAACGTGCGATCTGGAGTTCTTGTACAGTGGAACCTTGTGGGGAGGGAGAAAAAAAAACACAGGGAATGAAAAAATAAAATAAAACCATTTCCAACATGACTTCCTTTCCCCTCGTGCGTCCTAGTGAGCTTCGGCACAAGTCAATCCACCGATCCATCACTGAGGGGCAACGCATCGTCGCGTCCAGCAGCTGGGTTTGCGTAAGGGCACTACGAGTTCAAAGACGGCAGAGGTGCAGAAATACAAAAATGACAGTGGTGTGTATATGTCCATCGTTCATACATACAAAAATACCGCACTGTTAGTAATAACCATAAAAAATGCTGTTGCATTGAAAGCAAACCCATAACGAGGTCTATTTAGAACAGGCATACAAGGAAAAACACTTCAAACAACATCAGAAAACACGTGTCTTCAGTGTTCAGCTCGTTCCCCTCGGTTAACCCACCAGAGAGAGATGCTACAGATTAGTTAACAGTTTACTCAGCGGGCCCCAACAGCGACGACCCAGAAATACTTAACAGTCCACCGTGTAGGATTACAAGAAAACGTACTTCTACTCGAGTGCGGTCCAGTGTTTGTGTCCTGGCTACGGCTCCCAAACGGACATGTGCACGGATGCTGAACGAAGCGTCAGACGCACAGACAGCGAGCGGCTGAACGAGGTGCAGGATAAGGGCACTTCTACATCTAGCTGAAGCTCCGTTTGTCAGCAGAACAGGGCGGCGGCGGCTGAAGGGAAACGACGTGAGGAGAGAGCCGCAGACTCTCAGCAACGCCAGCTGAAACGATCGAGCCCTTCCCGACGCGACTCTAATACTAAAAACACCACAAAGTTACGATGAGATGCTCGTAGCTCCGGCAGACATCCGACCTTCACTCAGTCTCGCACACACACACGCACACACACACACACCAGTGTGATGTAAATGTGGACAGATAACAGACACCCGTGCACATGAACATTTGCACAGTGAAGCAAATCCGTTAAGCAGAGTTGAGGTAAAGATGCATGAATGCGGTCAAACTGACGGGATATTTACAACACTGTCGGGACCTGGAGAGGTCAAAGGGCAGTGTGTTTGGCACACGGTAGCAGGTTGTTTTCTTTTTAAATCACAACAGACGAACGGGTGAACGTTTACGCCGTCTTTGGGGAACTCGGATGAACGCGCGGCGGCTCGTTTTGTTGTAATGCCGACTTCGGACCAAAAAAAAATACAAACTTGCGTCTCCACGCCGGAGAGGGACATCGAAGGAGCTCTTAGGGTGAAGGCGCCAGGTTCGAGTCTGTACATGTTGTGCTCTGGGGTGGAAACACGGCAGGCGAGAGAATCTACAGCTTCAGTGACATTCATTAGCTGCCCAGGTTATTGCTGACGATGCCAACATACGATCTGCAAAGCACACGCGTCAACAAACCTGCAAAGGTACTGGCTATTTACAAGTCAAGTGTTCATCCCCTCACAATCAAAATATATTAATCGTACTGCTAAGCGAGCGTGTTTCTGTAGTTTCACTGTGTTTTTAATAAAATTAATCCTGACATAATTACAATAATGCCTTTGTCGTTTCAGCTGTACAGAACTGGGTGGTACAAGCTCACACGGCGTGACATGCAGCGCGTCTGAAACACCACGGTACCTCGTGAACAAACACATCTTATTTCAGTCCTCCTAAAGTGAGCTGCTCCTGTTCTCACAGTCCTTACACAGCAGGGTCGCTCCGTATTTACACGTGAAGGAAATCGCAACGTAAGTGCTGAAAAAAATCCATTTTTATATATATGTGAATAAATGTTTACATTTCTAGGCGATACATAAATAAATTCATAACTCTATAATCAAAAAGGTTCAGTCCTCGTCGCTGGAGTCCGAATCGTCGGAGGATGAGGAGCTGCTCCCAGAGTCCGACGAGGAAGAGTCGGCTTTTGTTGAACTTTCAGGACCACTGTTTTCTTTTTGTTCCGCCCTCTCCTCCTCGTCCTCTTCGTCTCCAGCCTCCTCCGGCGTCTCGTCCTCCTCTCCGTCCCTCTCCCGCGGCTGCTGCTTCTCCTTTGACGACGACGGGGAGGCTGCGGGGGGAGCAGCGGGCGGGAGGCTGGAGGGGTCACTGTTTGAGCTCTGGAGCTGCGTGGCGGACACGGGTAGGTTAAGGCCTGGAGTGAGAAGCATCCCTGGATACAGCATACTGGAAATTAACAAGGGGTTAAGAGTGAGTGAGTGACCGGAGGCTGCAGGAGCAGCTGAAGCACTTTGTGTGGAGGTGGTGGAGGAAGCACAGCTGGAAGTGGAGGAAGGAGTCGTGTTTAAGCCCTCTGTCCTTTCTCCTTTAGCGTCTGAAGTGTGAGGCGGAGCAGCCGGTGGCTCTCCGGTTCCCTTTGTCGTTTCCTCAGAGCCTCCGGCGCCTTCCTGAGTCGTCTTCCCAAGCAAGCTGCTCATACCGAGCAGGTTTGGCAATCCGGTCATGCCAGAGAGCATCATGGGAAACATTGCAGCCAAGTTGCTGGCGGCCAGGTTGCTGGCGTCTGACGGCAGACCCATCAGGCCAGCGGTGAGCTGCAGGGACTGAAAACTCTGCAGGTTCTGCTGGAAGGCCTGGAGACTGGAGAGGTCCATTCCAGAGAGGAGGCCGTTCGTCGCCAGAGGGTTCAAACCCAGACCGGTGGCCGCCGGGTTGGGCGCCGCCGCAGCTGCAGCCACCTTCGCCAGGGGATTCTTTGGTCGACGCCCACGTCGGCTCACCTCCTCAGGGACGATTGGTCCGGTCAGAATCCGGTCGAACATGCTCTCTGGGAGGTAACCCTGGAGAAAGCAGCGGACTAAGATCAGGAACTCACCGCAAACCTTCAGAGGTAGACATCATAGCTGCGAGAAGCGATTCTATTTCACGTTCAACACAAATAAAACTGTGACCTACCGACTGTTTGACCACGTCGGCCCACTCAGGCGGGACCCCGTACTCCGGGTTCTCCTGAAGGAACCGGCACAGATCTTTGAGAGGAGGAGCAAAGGCTCCACCGATCTACAGGAGGTAAGGAGGAGACGAGATGAGAGACAACACCATGAAACAACCCCTCCTCCTCTCACCAGTCCGTAGAGAGTGACGACAGCCGAGAGGCGGAAGACAAACCCACCTTGCGGGCGTTTCTGCGGTTGATTATCTGGACCCTCTCCTCTCCCGTCAGACTGTTGACATCGATCTTGTTTGGGTTTCTGCAGCGGTGCCGTTTTTGTTTGGGCCGACCGTCCTGGAAGTGGAACTGCATTTGCATCTTATTTACTCCCTAAGAAAAAAATAAACATGCATTTGTTCAATACATTAAACAAAACTATGATTTTATGTTGAAGAGACAAAGACCCACGGGGATGAAGGCTCCCGTGTCTGCCACAAAGCCGGGATGCTCCTTCAGCCACTGCTCCAGCTCTTTCCTCATGGGGGCGTCGTCTCCCGCAAGCCGGGTGCCGTCTTTCAGGTTGATCACGGGGACCCTGGTCTCCGTTTCTACGAGGATCGGAGTGACGCTCTGACTGCAGCCTGGCACAGCAGCTCCAGGCATGCCCACCTGACCAATCCCCCCCCACCCTGAAGGTGCCTGCAGAGTCACAACGGGACGCATTTCTCGTATCGTTCAAATTGTCCTTCAGTGGAAAAATTACCCAAATCTGGAAAAAGTTTAAAAACACATTTAAAAGTACCTGACTGGGAGCAACTGACACCTGATTCTTGTTCATGAAGAGCAGGTCCATCCCTTCCACATTTTTCCTCCTCCCTCGTCGCTTCTTAGCGATGGGCTGGAAGTCCAGGGCTCCATTCGGTCTGCTCTGACCAGAAAGAGGTGGAGGAGCTGGAGGAGAAGCAGCCTGTTAGCTTTGATCTGATGCTCCAACCACACACTGTCCAGGTTTCAGCCATTTTGGGGTTTCTTTAAGTAGATTAGCCACCTTGACACTTCAGAAAGTAACAGAATGAACAATCCATGCTGATAAAACCGCCCTTTGCTGCCATCTAGTGGCAGGTAAAGGGCACTGGGTGAACCCTTCAGCTGATATTGGTGATTTTAAGATCAACACACCCGTCTGGAAGCTGCTCTGAGGCTTGGTGATGTCCGCTAGGCCCGTGTCTGAAGCGCTCTGCAGCTCGTGTAGCCGGGCCAGGTACTGCTGCTGGGCCTGGGGGCCTTCCTCAGACTCCAGGGGCCTCTTCGTAGGCAGACCCTGCTTCTGGAAGGTCAGCTTCAGCCCGCCCTCCTGCTATCGACGCAGAGAGGAGAGCATGAGCCAGAAAACACACGTGGATGCTTTTATTTGAGTCTTCCTTGATTTATCTTTAGAGACGAGCTGAACGATAACATTCATCAAAGCATCTAAAACAACAGCAAACACTGTTCAGGTTGTTTTTGTTAGTAGTACTGGGACAAGCAGGGCGGGGGGTGAAGTCTATTCCGAGTTCGGATCAAGCCTCAAAGCCATGCCGGAGTTATAGCTGCTGGCAGCGGTCAGGAAAGTCCCGATTTAAAGGTGAGAAGCAGGTTTCTGCAGGTCTGAGCGTAAAACCCAGAGATTCTGGATCTTTATCAGCAAACAAACAGAAGTGAATCTGACTCCTGCAATGTTAATAACCACGAAGTCGACAAGCAAATTACTCAGTTTCAATTAGATCAGTAGCGAGACCCCTTCAGTCTGGAGAGGCTTTGAACAGAACCTTATCAAATTCTCCTGACTGAATGATTTGTGTTCATGTAATCACCGCCTGAGAGCCCAATTCAAATGGAGTGCGTGGGAAAAGAGAGGAAGGCTGCTATTAAATTAATCTCTCCTCCTGCCAGGCAGTCCGAACCGCTAATCATCCCCAAAGGAAAGCCGGCCGGAGACCAGAGAAACGTGCTAAAGGCGGCAGCTAGCACCGCTCACGGCAGCAGGAGTCCTACGGTTAGGGCTGAAGCGGAGGGAGGAGGGGAGGAAGGGAGAAATCAACATACATCGTTGAGTTTTACTGAGAACTCCTTGTTTTCTGCAACATGCTTGGTCACCTTTGACCCCTGTGGCGAGGCAGAGGGGTCCTCGCTCAGGCTGTTGGCGCTGTCGAGCAGCTTGGTGGTGTAGAAGGAGGTCACGGCGCCCCCGGGCTCGTAGACCCGACGCGGGCCCGGCCACTTGCCCTTCAGCACCGCCTGGCAGATGCTGTCCAGGCGGTTGATGATCACACGGTCCTGAAAAAACAGACATGTTCAGCCGGACGTCGCTCTTCTTACATATCTTCTTACCATCTTACATTGGTGATCTTCTTAGTCCCTACACCCCCAGCAGGTCCCTGAGGTCCAGTGACCAAAGCCTACTGGTTGTGCAGCACCAGGCTAAAGGTCAAAGGTGACAGATCATCTGCTGCTGTGGCCCCCAGACTCTGGACCTCTCTCCCCCTGAGCCTGAGATCAGTGGACTCAGTGGTCTCCTTTAAAAAGCAGCTGAAGACTCACCTGTTCAAGCTGGCTTTTGTATGACCTTCTTCACCTCTCTCTCTTTATTCTGCTCTCCCCACCTATTCCACCTTCCTCAGGATCCACTGGTTTCCCTCTTTCCTGTTCACTCTCTCTCTTTCTTAACATTTTTAATCACAATTGTCTATTTTTGCTCATTTTAAATATATTTTTAAACATTTTCTAAATTATTTTTTATATTTTTACATTTTTTGTTTTTGTGAAGCGCCTCGTGATTTTTATCTTGACAGGCGCTATAGAAATGATATTTTCTTCTTCTTCACGTTCACATCCGGTCCGCCAGGGCTGACCGGCTTCAGGAAAGAAGGAACAGACTCCATTCACCATTTTTCTCAAATCGAATCAAACAAAACGGCCAGATCCACAAACACTACAGGAAGTAGAGATGGGTACCTTTGACATTTGAATCGATTCGGTACTAATTCCCGGTACCTAGGAATCGATACCGGTACTTAACGGTACCAATTTTAGATACTTTTGAGTGTTTAATATTTTAATTCTCTTTTATAATTAAATATATATTTTTCTCAATATATAACCATATTAGATAAATATCATGATAAATAACATACAACTGTTTGTATTTTAACATCGTCCTTGTAGTTTTATAAGCTGATAATTAAACTGAAGCAAACATCTTTACTGTGAACTAAATTTACTGTGTATCTTCATTCCTTTTGCCGTCCTTTTTCTTTGATTTTTCCTACTGGGAAGTTAGAATTTCCGAGGAGAAAGCGAACGCACCATTAGCTGATAACAATGGTGGCAATGGAAGCTAACATATCAAGCTAACGTTATCTTAAACAGTTTATTTAGCTGCTGGAGCAGATTAAAACGATGATGCCTCACACTTAGATCGTTGTCGCTGGTTTCATCTTCACCCAATCACCCGTCACATTTAGTAAAGTGAAGCCAAACTTTAGAGCGCGTTCATGTTCTTCTAGTCAGAAATTCGGAGTTACGAGGAGAACGCGAACGCACCATTAGCGGAACGGAAGCTAACATATCAAGCTAACGTTATCTTAAACATTTTATTTACCTACCGGAGCAGATTAAGATGAGGATGTCTCACTTAGATCGTTGTCGCTGGTTTCATCATCACCCACTTACCCATCACATTTAGTGAAGTGGACCCAAGCTTTAGCGTGCGTTCTTTCTACCATGCTGCTCTGTTTACAACTGGCTCGCAGCGACCGACGACATAACGCTCTTGCGCATGCGCAGCTGTCTAGGCAAGTTCTCGTTATGAAGGACGGGTACCGAAACGAGGCACCGTTTCAAATGATGTGAATCGGTGCTCAGTCGGTACTGTGGAATTCGGTCGGTACCTTAAAAAGTACCGAATTCGGTACCCATCCCTAACAGGAAGTGACATCACACCATCAAATCATTAAGAGCTATTACTCCAACGCTTCAATAGTCATTCCGTTCTTTTTAGATGACCACAGCCGTTACTGACGTCAGCTGCAGCAACGCTACGAGAAAAAGAAAACAAAAACCGGAAAATGACCGAATGTGCAGCTCTGTCTGCTGCAGAACCGGGCTTAGCTGCAGCCGGAACACAGAACCGGGCTCAGCTGCAGCCGGAACACTTTCAAAAGCAGGGAAACACAAACAGATCCCTACAGTCTACCAACATTTACAGCACCTGATCAATCTGAACCTTAAATCCTGCAATGGAAGCTGTTTTCACCTTCGGCCAATAGGACGCAGCCATCATGTACCCGCCTCCCTGGAACGGGTGGGAGGAGCTGTTGGTGACGCCGTTTTCAGCCATGTGGGCGTCTTGTGTTTCATCCTGCATGGTGCTCAGCGACGCCACGCTGTCCTCATCAAAGCCCTTGACGCTCGTCGCCACGGGAACTGCGAACATGACGGTCAGACGTCAGAAACACTCAGCTGTGCAGAATCTTCGGACAGAAACACGGAGAGCTAAAACCTAAAAGTGCCTTTTCCTCGGGGTTACTCACTTTTCTTCTTCGCTTCCTCGCCCTCGCTTTCACTGTCATCAGAGGAGGATGAGGAGGACGATGAAGATGAGGAGCCGGAGGAGCAAGAAGACGATGAGGACGAAGAGCTGGACCCGGTACGCGACGATGACGAAGAGGATGATGATGAGGATGAAGAGGAGCGGGATGAAGAGCTTGAGGAGGAGCCGTCTGAGTTGTACTCGGAGCCCCTCCGGGCCTCCCTGCGGCCCCTCTTGCTGGCCTTCTTGGGTTTCCTCTCTGAGGAGTTTGGCGTGAGCGGTTTGGTTCGTGCCGCCACCATCTGCCTGTCACTGTCGCTCGTTGCGGGGAACGGCTTCTTCTCCAGGCCCGTGGGGGTCGCTGGGGGTCGAGGCGGGCTCCAGCTGTCTCCCTGCTTCGGTTTGGCCTCTTCCTCCTCCTCTGAGGCTGGTTCCACTTTGGGCTCAGCCCCACAGGGGTCAGCCTCCCTCTGGGCCGGCAGGGGCAGCGGTGAGCCGGTGATCAGCGAGCTGGCCACCTGGTGCTGAGGCTGCAGGAGTGGCGTGGATGTGCGTTGCTGCGGCGGCGCCGCCGTTTTCATCTGGCTGTAGTTCCGCTGGGCAGCCATGAAGCTGAGGTCCGGATCTCGGAGGATGTGGTAATCGGTACGACTCACGCCGTGCTTCGCGGCGCCGATTAGCAGGTCGCGGTCGTGAGTCCCGACCTCCCACCACACAGGCAAGTCCGAGCTCATCTGGCACAGCCGGAGGCGTTCGTAGAGTAGCGGGTGTCGGAGCACCTGCTCCCTCACCTGGCGCAGCAGCTCGACTCTGTAAAGGGTACGAGACGCTCGCTCCTCCGTGATTGGCTGGATGGTCAGAGACGGATCCACTGAGGAGTCTGGAACACAAACAGGGAGTTAAGAGCTTCTCTATAGTTGAAGCCCAGAGACTCGTCTGCGCCCCGAGCCGACGCGTCCCGCATGAAACATGAACCTCGTCTCTGCTCCGGCACCGCTCTCCCAAACAAACCCACACACGACCTTTCTCACATCCGCCTGCTTGCTGGTGAAGTTAGAGGAAGTCTCGGACGAAGCTGGAGCACAGAACTGAAACTGAAGGTCTGCACGCAAAAACCGCTCACCTCCTTCTTTGGGCGGCAGGCGACACACTCGCCTACACATGGCGGTGAAGGCGCACAGGTACTTCTGCAGACTCTCGTCGGTTTTCTTGTGCAGCCGAGCCATGGCCCGGAACTTGGTCCAGTCGAAGCGGCCGAGGCTCGGGTCGAAAACGACTCCAAACGTGGAAACGACCCGGTAAAAGTCGGCCTCCTCTCTCCTGGTCCACCTGAGGAAACGAGAATGTCATTATTATGAGTCTCGTCACACACTTTAGTCTTTGATTTCTGAACCGTCATCTGACCGCTGCTGCCGTTCGATCTTTGCAGCCATCTTGGGGTTGAGGGTGTCGTTGAGCGTGGGGGGCAGCGG
>NC_091749.1:72043428-72070928 GCF_043380555.1 Nothobranchius furzeri
CAGCCTTCACATCCCAACGCAAACGTTTTAATATCAGCCGTTTTCCCCACCTGTCAGAAAATAAGAGCGATCTACAATCGCCATTAGCTGGCCTCAAGTCTCGTGAAGACTCTCATCGGCGTCTCCTTCAGATGAACGTTCGTTAATCAATCAGCATGGCTGTCAGCCAGAGTGCCTCCTGATTACCGCGGCTCGGCAGCGGCGCGGTTAAAAGTCTGAGCCGTGTGCAAATTGTGTTTTCATTCACTGAAGCTTCATTCTGTTAAAAGATAAACGGACTCGACGGCTGCTGAGAGAATGATGGCCGCCTAAAGGGTTAAACAGACCGGAGAACAAACTCCTTCACGGGAATTCTCTATTGTTGTCCATAAGAACAATATTCAAGGAAGGGGAACATCGTGTTTACTATACAAGAGGTGGAACGTGTCCTGAACAGCCTCAGTTTGGAGAAATAATGTCTATGCCCTAAAGAATTTGTACGTCTTGAGCCTCCAACCGCTTTGTGAGTTTCCTGTGAACAGCTGCCAACGTTTCCCTGGATTGTAATTATGGCAGAACCATTAAGAAGTCAGATTTGAGCCACGATTCCACAGGAAGTGACGACGCCGCTGCTGGCACTTCCTCTTTCAGTCGCGACACAAAGTAAAACTGACGCCATTAGTTCATCGTTCACACCGAGGGGAGTCAGGAAGCCGTCTACTAAAGTTACGATGATGTTTCTTAACCCTCCCACTGTCCTAATGGGCGTGACCCCGCGAGGAAAGTTGACCCCTGAGTAGGGTTGATGGTAGCAGGGGTGAGGAGTGAGCACCACCTCACCCCTGCTACCATCAACCCTGCTCAGTGGTCAACTTTCCTCGCGGGGTCACCCGTAAAGACCGTGGGAGGGTTAAAGTTGTCTCCACTGCACAAAAGTCCTTTATTTCCCACAGAGCGGCTGCACGGAGAACACCTACTTGTTGCAGTGGTGCTTCAGGTGCTTCTTGTAGCCGTCGTCCTGCAGCATGTGCTCGGGGTTATGCTTCCGGAGCCACTCGGCCTTGTGGATGTCAAAAGAACTAGACTGGGTCTTCATCTTCTTTCCCTTCCTGCCTCGAGGGACTGGAGCCGACAAGCCTAGAAAACAAAAAACAGGTCAAATTTCACTCAGCTGTGCTTTACGGTGTCGGTACAAGATCTGCTCGGGTGCAAATTCGGCTCGGGGTCCGTCGACTGCCGATGACGTTAAAGTAGTTGATTGGCTGAACATGAACCTTACGGAATTACGTAATCACGTTACGTTGTTATCACGTTACGTTGGTATCACGTTACGTTGGTCCAGGCAAATCTTTGTGTTGGAAAGACGGACAACTTTTACAAAGAAATCCATCATTACCTCTTTGAAAATACACTTTTAGCATAGAGCTGCATGTATATTAGGGCTGAACGATTAACTGCATGTGCAATTAAATTGCGATGTCACAAAAGGAGATTTTCTAATTGCAACGGCTGCAATTTGGCAGCGAGTGGTTAGCGCAATGCTAATATACATGGAAAAACCCATAGGAATGCTAATGCTAATATCGCAGATTACATTATTACAAATTATGAATTAGAAACGTGCCAAATGATTACATTTGGAGTCTAATAGAAAGTAAAACTACCATCAATCATATAAGTACAGACAGGTATTTTAGTAAAGCCAGAAAACCTTTAACTCCAGAGTTTTGGCTAGCAGCTATGAGCGTAAATGAACTACGCATGGACAAGACGTCAAAAACTCAACACAAATACTTCAATAAACGGGACACACTTCTTTCCTGCAAATACGATTCCACAGGTGTTGCTAATACCTATGATCCTTCAAGGGATGTGCTCAAAGAGGAGTTCAACATTATGAATAAAATATAGTGTTTTATTTTACAAATACCATTATAAACACAAACTTACGTCTTAAGAAACATTATTTTAATAACGAAACTGCTAAATTCTTTCCAACAGTTTAGATGTGTAGTGTATTTTGTGCGAGTGGGTTTGCCGTACTTTGACATCATCGGCAGTCGAAGGACCCCGAGCCGATCCTGTACCGACACCGGCACTTTGTTGCTTTCCTATAATCTGCTAGTGCAGCACTGAACTCTTACCCAGGTGATTCTGCAGCTCCTTGGTGCGTCCGTCCTCTGTTGGAGCGATGAGGTCCCACATGAAGCTCTTGATTTTGTCATCGCCACGGTAATGGACCAGGCAGTAGGCCAGCAGGGCCCTGCAGATGGACTCTACATCCCACTCCGTTAGCTGCTTCTTGAAGCGGCCGTGGTTGAGAATATCCTTCCAGCGGCCCCATCTGCAAAAGCAAAAGGCCTCCGTTGAATCGCTCAGATTGGAAATGGCAGCCATTTTCTGACGAGTGGATCGCCGTACCCATAAACCAGGAGGTTCTTCTCCACCCTGAAGCACTCGGTGCGACCGTAGTTGTTCAGGCGTTCGTTTCGCCTGAGCTTCGGCTTGGTTTCATCGTTCTCGCTTTCACCCTCTGAGAGTTCGGCTAACTCGTCCTTGGTGGCGCTGAAGGGCCGGGTCTGCTTCCGTACACGGGGAGTGTCGATCACCAGGCTGTTCTGCAGAGTCGGGAGACGAGGGCGTGTAAGACTTCAGACAGAACTCCGCAGCGGATCAACCGTGGTGCAATACTCACTCTGCCGTTGACCATTTCCATATCGATGTCAGCCTTTTTGGCCCACTTGTCCCAGAAGTTGGGGTCATCCAGAGAGATGTCTGTGCGGTTTCCGGATGCAACAAAACTGGCCTGAAAGCAGAAAGAATCGTTTGAAAATAAAATCAAAACCTGGCAAAACAACGCGGGTCGCTAGCGAGTCGCACGAATTATAAAAAAGTTCACCTTGGCAAAAGTGGATCCTCGTCCCTCGGATTCGATGGTGATGGTCTTCGTTCTGCGCTGCAGGATCTGGTCGATGTCCTCCTCACAGAATTTGGCCCCTTCGTCCTCCTCGTCCATGATGGCCCCGTAGGCGCCGCGTCGGAGCAGGTCCTCCACCTCCTTCTTGGACAGCTGCTGCTGCGCAGCCTGAAACACAAACCTCAGCTTCAGTTTTCAAAACCTAGAACAGCCCACGACTCTAAATGTGTGAGCAGGTTCCTGCGTGACTAGTGCTAAGCAGCTAAATGCACACGCTGGGAATCCTGATGCGGTGAGATCAGCAGGCCTGTATCCAACCTCAGCAGCTGCTGGTTCAGTCAGAGCAGAAGCGGAAAACGGCTCCTTACAGTTCAGATTATTCCCCGGGGGACGTAGACTCCACACACCGCCTCTCCAACAGACTAGACTGACAGGACGGGTTACACACTCAGAAAACGTGAGCGCTGCCTTTCGTATTTCTGGTTAGAACCAGGCAGAGGTGGAAAGAGTCCTAACATTTCCTACTTAAGTACGAGTACCAATACTTTGATAATTTTTTACTCAAGTACAAGTAAAAAGCATCATAAACAAAATGTACTCAAAGTAAAAGTTACTTAGTTACATTGTTGTCAGCGTAAGGATGGCTACATCTAAGTAGTGCTAAATCACAACGCCAGTTCACAATTCGCTCACACAGACACAGACACACACACACACACACACACACACACACACACACACACACACACACACACACACACACACACACACACAGACACAGACACACACAGACACACACAGACACACACACACACACACACACACACACACACACACAGACACACACACACACACAGACACACACAGACACAGACACACACACACACACACACACACACACACAGACACACACAGACACAGACACAGACACACACAGACACAGACACACACACACACACACACACACACACACAGACACACACACAGACACACACACACACAGACACACAGACACACAGACACACACACAGACACACACACACACAGACACACACACAGACACACACACACACACACACACACACACACACACACGTCATGACTAATTTAGCTACACTGAACTGCTTTAGTAATAATTGAATCTCTTATTCTGGAGTAAAATAAAGAAACAAGCTAAATCATCACATATCTGTGGCATCAAGGAGCATCTTCTGAGTTCAAACACAGGGATGGAGCACAACGTTTACACCTGAACAGTATCAGGATGTTTTAACTCACGGAGGCCTGCAGGTCTTCTGTTTTATGAGCAGAGCGCTGAGAATCCGCTTGTTATGAGCGCTAAACGTTATTTTGCTGCTTCCGTGCGGAGCGGTAGGGAAACACAATTCAAACACGGAACCGAGTCCGGCTACCGAACCGAGCAGAATTCTGATGACGTCACACCGGTGCACAAAGGTTCGGTTCCAACCCACAGGAGAGGAGGGAGAGAGGAGGTAACAGGGTGGATCACAGGGACTGAACTGATGTTTTGAAGCAGAAGTGTACCCCCACACCCCCCACGGTTTAGACGTGGCGCTCATGCAGGCGTCTCTTCCTGTTCCGATGCTGCTACACGCGATATTTTAACCCTTACCTCACATTAAAGCATTTTTTTGTGCTCAAACGACTTTAACGTTAGAAAATTTAAACATTGGGTAAGGTTTAATTTATGAAGCCTATAATTTATTTTTACTCAGTAACGGATATGATTTAAAATGTAGCGAATTACAATTCTTTTTTAAAAACTTACTCGAGTAAAAGTAAAAGTACAGATTTTAAAAACGACTTCAAAAGTATAAATACACAAAAAAACTACTCAATTACAGTAACGTGAGTAAATGTAATTAGTTACTTTCCACCTCTGGAACCCGGACATGATGAGCCTTTTGCTGTTGCGTCATTTAAAACTTAAAAAAAATCTATTTTAACTTTTGGAAGTATTTGCAGGACGCCCTTCTGGACTGCGTGTGCCGTTCTCAGGACTCACCCCTCCCCCGGTGCCCCCTCCCAGGCTGTTGTCGCGACCGCTCATGCTCTGCAGCACAGCCTTGTCCAGGCCCAGCTTGAGGCTGGCGCGGTCGAACATCTCCCGCTCGTACGAGTTCCTGGTGATGAGGCGGTACACCTTCACCGCCTTGTCCTGACCGATCCGATGGCAGCGAGCCTGAGCCTGTTGGGTAAATGCAGAATTAGCAAAGCGTACCAAATTTGATCGTATTCAGGAACATTTTCTTCCGCGTTTGCAGTTTTTGTGCTCTTTTGCACACGATGCTAACGATCACAAAAGCAGGATTTGACTTTAAACGACGACTTGGGTTCTACCTGCAGGTCGTTCTGCGGGTTCCAGTCAGAGTCGAAGATGATGCAGGTGTCTGCAGCGGTCAGGTTGATTCCCAGGCCGCCGGCTCGCGTGCACAGCAGGAACACAAAGCGGTCCGAGTCGGGTTTACTGAAGCGGTCTATTGCAGCCTGTCTCAGGTTCCCGCGAACACGTCCATCAATACGCTCGTACAAGTACCTAGAAACCCAAACACACACACACACACACACACCGTGATGGATGCTGCCCTTGACCCTTCAGCTTCTTCTTCCAACCTTTCGATAAACAAACCATCTATTTTAAACTCGGCAAACCTTTTCAACTTTTACTTTCCTCCCCTTCTCAACCCGAGAAGCACCTGCAACTGCTGAGGTCCGTTCCCACCGCCTCCCATCCCCCACCCTCCCTGGAGGAAACCATTTCCACTCCAGAGGAACCTCACAGCCTCTCCGGCTCGTCTGATGTGGTGCAGCCCCGAGGGCTTCTGTAACCCGCTGCTGAACCCTGTCTGAGGTCGCTGCCGTTCAGCTCCTCACATGGTTTCAACTATTTCAGCTCTGCTCCGGATTCTGGCAGGGAGCCAGGAGAGAGAGAGCGAAAGGAAGACACAAAGGCACAAAACCCGTCCAGAACGTCCCAAAGAGGGAGGTGGAGTGACGGGGAAGAACATTTAAACCAAGACCAAAAATCAGAGCCATCATTTAAATTCTGAAACCAAACTGAATTTTTAGGCTGTGATTGGATTTTTGAGCTTTACCAGAAACATCACACGCCCACACGTAAACACGAGATTATAATTCTTTAAAGTGGGCCTTGATTTGTTCACGGCAGCTTTAGCGCTTCGCTGTAAACTCAGATCATCGTCAGTCATCATTAGAAGCTGCTGAGCTCAACCCCCCCCCCCCCCCGAGGAGAGAAACGCTTTCCTCCCAAACGGGGACCAACCCGAAGATGAAAACGCTAAAACCGTCTCCTAAATGAAAACTAAACCCAGGACTTGTTTTATACTCTCTACCGCGTTGGAGCTCTGCTCCTGCAAACCAAACCCATCTGACTGGTTTCACCTTTTCTGAATCAGGTAGTCTTCCAGGATATCCAGACAGCGCACCATTTGGGAGAAGATGAGGACCTTGTGGCCTCCTGCCTTCATCTTCGGCAGCAGTTTATCGATAAGCACCAACTTCCCGGCGGACTGCACCATCGCCTGCAGGTGGAAGTCAACAGCAGCAGGACTGTGGACTTCCCTGAAATCCTCCAGAATCTTCTCTTCTGCCCCTGATTCAGCAGACGTTAAAACATCAGCAATCCTCTTATTTTACGTCGTTTTCACTTCATTTTCTGTCTGAAGTCAGTCAAAAGGACTCCGACCCAGCTGGTCACCAGCTCACCTTTGATGAGGTAGGGATGGTTGCAGCACTTCCTCAGCTCCATCATGGTGTTGACCAGGTTGGGCATATTGGACTGACCGGCTCCTTTAGCCAAGAAGGAGAAGTTCTTCTCGAGGATGGCGCGGTAGTATTTCTTCTGGATGTTGGTGAGCTCAACCTCGATGATGGTTTCCTCCTTAGGAGCCAGCTTCTTCTCCACGTCCTCCTTCAGACGCCGCAGCATCATAGGCTTCAGGATGGCCTGAAGTTTCTGGACCTGCGGGTCAAACATCGAATATTTGAACGTTCAGAACTTTAACTGCCGGGTCGAGAGGTGTGATGTTTAGTTCTGCAGAAACTAAAATATTTAAAGTCATTTGCAGAAGAGACGCAGGGAAAGCAGCTAGTTTGGTTCTGGGAGGATCTAAGAGCTCACCTGCTCTTCTGTCTTGAGGTCTCCAAACTCCTGCATGAAGTTGTTTTCCGAGGGGAAGCGCGCCGGCTCCAGGAAGTGGAGGAGGCTGAAAAGTTCCTCCACCGTGTTCTGAAGAGGGGTGCCCGTCAGCAGAACTTTGTGCTCCTTAAACGGGACAAAAGCTCAAACTTTAGATCAAAATAATTGCTAAAATCTTAAAACCACTTGTTCGTTTAGCGCCGCGTCACGGCTCGATGATTCCCACACCAGGTTCATGAGCTTGAAGCCCTCCAGCAGCTTGCAGTTCTTGTTCTTGAGCCGATGCGCCTCGTCTATGATGGTGCAGCGCCATTCGATGGCGTTGAGCTCGGGGCAGCCGCCCAGGATCATCTCAAACGTGGTGATAACGGCCTGGAACTTGTAGGCGCCACGAATCACACGACCCTGAAGCCAGGAACAAAAACATACAACCATTCAGTGCTCCAGATAACAAGCGGAGGTCCTGGAAGCAAGTTTAAAAAGAAAGAAAGAAAACGATCTTTTATTTAGCGCCTCAAGATAAAATAACAAGGTGCTTCACAAAAACAAAAAAAAATAAAAACAATTCTAAAAATGATTAAAAATATGTTTAAAATGAGAAAAAAATTTGGGATTAAAAATGTCAGGAAAAGGAGAGAAAATGAACAGGAAAGAGGGAAGTTGGTGGATCCGGGAAAGGCGGAGTAAGGAGAGGGTGATGAAGGTCACACCAAAGCCTGAACGGGTGAGTTTAAAGGAGACCACTGAGTCCACTGATCTCAGGCTCGGGGGGAGAGAGGTCCAGAGTCTGGGGGCCACAGCAGCAGATGATCTGTCACCTTTGACCTTTAGCCTGGTGCTGCACAACCAGTAGGCTTTGGTCACTGGACCTCAGGGACCTGCTGGGGGTGTAGGGACTAAGAAGATCACCAATGTAAGATGGTGCTTGTCCATGTAAGGCCCTATAGACCAGAACCAGGATCTTGAAATGAACCCTGAAGTTGACTGGCAGCCAGTGAAGCTGGAGGAGAAGCGGGGTGATGTGGGTGTGTTTGGAGGACTTGGTCAGAAGCCGAGCACAGGCGTTCTGAACCACCTGTAGACGGTTCAGGGAGGTTCTGCTCAGACACGTGAAAAGAGAGTTACAGTAGTCTAAGCGTGAGGAGATGAAGGTGTGGAGAACTGTCTCAAGTTCAGAGCGGGACAGAATGGGACTCAGCTTAGCAACGTTCCTGAGATGGAAGAAGGAAGAGCGAACAAGAGAACTGACATGAGAATCCAGGGTGAGAGCTGGGTCAAAGGTCACGCCAAGATTCCTGACAGAAGGTTTGGTGTGAGAAGCAAGCTGACCAAGAGAGTCTCTGACTTCATGTTAAAAACACAAGAAACTGTTAATCAGGTCTGTGGCTGACGCATCAGCACCTGAGGACTCGGCGCTTTTTTATTAAGGCAAACAAAGATTCTCATATCCTACAAAGATTTACAAAACCTGTACGTAAATAATTTTTAACCAGTTTTAATCAAATATTATGTTTATTTTCACCTACTCAATGATAAATCAAACAAATCACAATGAAATTATTTTTTTCATTTTCATTAAGAAGAAAGAATCCCATTTCTGCAGCTGCAAGTACTGCGACTTTGGTCCTCATCTAAGAAGCTTTAGGTGCCACCGTTCTAAACCCAGCATCAGTAGCTGGACGTGCATCTCAGACCGTGACAACTGCACGAATAAAAGGCTGAATTTCTGTTGTTGCTCCTGGTTTTGGTGCCATCAGTGACCCTGGTGTGACTTCAGGTCCACAGATCGGACTCACGCTGCTTTCTGTTTGAGCACACTAATAATTAGCCGGCGTTTCGGACTGGCCAGAACAGATAGTGTCTATGGTGTAGTGGAAACATAAAGCAGGCCCCTGTTAGGCGGCGGTGTACAGCCGAGCCTTAATGCTGTTAGCCTGTCTGGGGAAGCTCTGCATCATCACGTCTCTCCATTTGTATCTATTGCCTTGACAACAGTCCTCGAGGGACACTCATTTATTCCGTGCTCCTCTTCTCCTCCTCCTGTGGTGAAGGAGCCACTCCTTCAGATGCACCCGAGCAGCGCTGACAGAGAGCTCTCCTCCGGGAGTTGTGTGACATCACAGGCTGCATCAGAGCCCGTCTGGTGGCGGCTGCGCTCCGTTCTCACCTTAATTCCTGCCACGGTTCGCCTGAACACTAAGAGCTGCTAACTGCCTGTTGCACGTCACAAGGTCTGCCAACCACAGAGCGCCTCTGTTCAAGGCTCACTAGCTGCCTCTCAAGCCCCCCCCCCCGCCTCACCATTTCAAACCATTAACGCATTAAAATGTTCTCCCTCCCATCGCAGCAAGCCGCCATCATCCTCACAGAAACACATTATATCATCTCAAATAAATAAACCAACGATCTGATCTTTACGTTTCCTTTTAATGCCGACCGTCTTTTGTCAGCGGCTTTTCTCGTAAAACACGCAGAGAAGCCGCAGGAATGAAAAGTGCACCGTGTGGTAGCGGTGTTCTGCCATCCAACTACTGTTGTATGCAAACCTCCTGAATCATATAACTACATTACTAAGTCTCACGTTGCTGACACACGGCTGCTGCTTTTAAAAAGCCCCGTGATTTTTTTAATCAAAAGTGAATCACTGCCTTTCAGCTTTGAAGGTAAGAACAGGAGCTGGGCCCAAAATGTACCGATTAGTTGTTTCACCACCAAACCGAACCATCTCCAAATCCTCCCAGACGGGTGAGGGCTCACGGACAACCCTAACAGGACAAGAAACGAGTCGCTGCTACTGGACTTGTAAGGAATAATATTTTTGTCCAGTATTGAGGATCTTTTTAATTAATGGTTTATTTTAGTATAGTTGGCTCATGTTAGAAAAAGAAAAGGGTGGCTTGCCAACTCCGGGTCGGGGGAGAGGTCCTACCTCAAGTGGAGGAGTTTAAGTATCTCGGGGTCTTGTTCACGAGTGAGGGTAGGAGGGATCGGGAGATCGACAGGCGGATTGGTTCTGCAGCGATGCGGACGCTGAGCCGATCGGTCGTGGTGAAGAGGGAGCTGAGCCAGAAAGCCAGGCTCTCGATTTACCGGTCGATCTACGTCCCAATCCTCACCTATGGTGATGAGCTTTGGGTAATGACCGAAAGAACGAGATCGCGGATACAAGCGGCCGAAATGAGTTTCCTCCGTAGGGTGGCCGGGCTCAGCCTTAGAGATAGGGTGAGGAGCTTGGACATTCGGGAGGGACTCGGAGTAGAACCGCTGCTCGTCCGGATCGAAAGGAGACAGTTGAGGTGGTTTGGGCATCTGGTCAGGATGCCTCCTGGACGCCTCCCTGGGGTGGTGTTTCGGGCATGTCCTGCCGGCAGGAGGCCACCGGGTTGACCCAGGACACGTTGGAGAGGTTACATCTCCTATCTGGTCCGGGAACGCCTTGGGGTCCTGCCGGTGGAGCTGGTGGAGGTGGCCGGGGAGAGGACGGTCTGGAGCTCCCTAGTTGGGATGCTGCCCCGCGACCCGGACCCGGATAAGAGGAGGAAGACGACGACGACGATGTTAGTGTTAGCTTGTTGTTAGCATTAGCTACAGCAGGCTGCAGAAGGGTTGTTTATGGCAGTTGCAGCGAGGCTCCTAACTGGAGCAAACAGAAGAGCACACATCACTCCTATCCTGATGTCTCTGCACTGGTTACCCGTTAACTTTATTATTCCAGCTCTTGGAGAGTACAGACGCTTTTTTCCTCCTCTCCTCCCTATCTTATCCCAAGGCACTTTGTCTGTCTTTGGGTGTACGGGTCTTCACGTTTTTTCTGGAAACTGGAAATTTTTTCTATGATGAGAACGGGAGAAGGGGCTCCTGGATGCCCCTCTGGGACAGAGCCAGTTGGGCATATCATGGACTCCTGGAAACAGTGGAACCTGATCTGCCTCTCTCAACTGTCTGTAGAGGATTCTGAAGACGTCTGGATATTCGTGGTGTTGGTGTCAGGTTTCGTGCTGTTTGGACTGAGCGGTTACCTGGCTTACCGGAAAATTTATGAGCATTCGAGGAATATTGACTCAATCCCGGAGCTCAGAGATGGGTTACACCGCGCTGTGAACGCACAAAGTCATATAATTGTCAAGATGAGTCGAAAGCTTGGAACTTTGGCTGAGATTCAGACTCTGGCACAGAAGGTGGATTTGATCAAGGAGAAAGTTGACGGATCAGCACGGATTGGGATAGATTAATGTACGCCATTATTGGATTCAGAGGGATGAGGACCAACAGAACTTTAAGACAGAGAGGAAATTATCTCTGTCTGACCCCAAAACAATTTCTTATCTGAATCTGGTGCCCTTGAGCCTGTGAGGCTGAAGTGAATCCAACCCCCCCCCCCCCCCCCCCCCGAAGAAATGTGGAATGCTGCCGTCGCCATAGCAAATGTGTCTCTATCCCAGCCTAGGAGGGACTGCGACCGGTGAAGGCCGTTGAATCGTTCTAGGAGTCACTGTGCTTTCTAAACCCAACTACATCCCTCCCCTGTCCAAACGGAGGTGACGAGCGCTGCTTATCGCGGCTGCATGCACTGATGTGTGGAGAGTCCCCAACCCTACCACCCCACCTAGTGGACACTTATGTTGTGTAATGTCTTAAGTCTGTTGCATATCTGTCTGAGGCGTTTTTTTTGCATAGCAAAGCTGCCCTCCCTGTGGAGGGCAACTCTGAAGTGCCTTTTTTTCCTCCACCTGAACCAATCCTCATGTAACCCTCTGATCACTATTAAGGTAGCGCGACTCGGGTTGTGAATCACCACAGTCACCAATTCTTGTCATGTGTCTTGCCTATGTATGTATGTCTGATCTCTGAATTGTGTGCACTGAAACTCTAATTTCCCTCTGGGATTAATAAAGTATCTTTGAATTGAACTAAATAATAATAATAATAATACATCAAACTTATGTAGCACATTTTAGGCCACTCAAAGATGCTTTCATGCACTCTCACATTCACACACTGCTAGTGATGGTAAGCTACTTTGTAGCCACAGCTGGTGTGACAGAGGCGAGGCTGCTATTTGGTGCCGTCGGCCCCTCTGACCACCAACAACACAGGCAAGATGGGTGAAGTGTCTTGCCCAAGGACACAACAGCAGAATACCGCTGGCAGGAGCTGGAATTGAACCCATGACCCTCCGATCATGAAGCAACCCGCTCTACTGCCTTTAGAGTTAATTTTAGAATCCTGACTAGAACTTTCAGGGCTCTGCATGGTCAAGCTCCTCCCTATTTTACTGAACTGTCAAAGCCTTATGCTCCAACCCGAGCCCTCGGGTCCACACACCAGAACCTTCTAGAAGTTCCACAGACCACATTTAAAAGTGGAGGTGATCACTCCTTCCAGACTGTTGCACCGATCTTTATCCTTATGTAGCATTGACAGTCTGGACACTTTTAAAAAAGCTGCATTTACATAAATCTTTTGTTTTTTATTTCTAACTCAAATTTTTAATCTTTCAACTTTTTATCAAATTTTATAATTTTATGACTATTTTTTCTGATGTTAATCTGATTCTGGTTTGAGAACATTACTTTGTTTTATTTAGTTTTGATCTGAAGCCCTTTGTGATGCTACGTCTGTGACGAGTGCTATACGTAGAAATAAAATGTACTTACTTACTAGTTGTAATTCCACTTTCAACCAGTAGGGCGGAGAAGCAGGAAACTGTTTTGTGTTACTTTCATGCGTCACAATTCCAGAAGTTACACACACCTCCACCACGAGACCATTCTAACAGAAAATGTGTCGGACTAAAGTTCCAGCTACACCAGAGCAAAGCCCTGTGACCCAGGTGACTTTTTAACTCGTTCACTGCCACTGATGACTAAAGTCGTCATTTGCATGTTTTTACTGTGTGGGCGTCAGACGAGCCCCCGCACTGTGAGAACAAACATCTCAGCTCTAAAGCCGATCTTCATCCCCGTACGTCATGTGATCAGGAAGCAGAACATCCATGTGTCAGGAGATCGTTTTGGGCCGCTGCTGTAAAAAAAGTGAGGCGCGAACCGGAAAAGCTTCTGCCGATCACAATTCAACAACGGATTATGAAAGAACGGATAACGCTCGAAACGCGTGGATTCTTCCTGATGTAAGAGGAGAGTCTCCGCTTTGTTTTGGCGTCGACATCATGCTAGCACGCAACGTTCTGTCACTCTTAAAAAAACTGCAAAAACAGCGAGAAACGCTGGCAGCGAATGAGTTAATGTCCCCAAATTTATACACTGTCCTGCCAACAGGTTTCCCTTTACTACTAGCAAGAACGATTTCCTCGTGTGCAGATGGATGTCGTCTTTGCTGCGTGTCTAGCAGCTCCCCAAGATGCAGAAGATTTAGGAAATCAGCCTGCTGCACAGTTTTAGATCGTCCTTCTCCATCGCGTACATTTAAAAGCTTCCAGATGAGACATGATAACAGTCGGGTAAACTGGGAGGTGTGACCGCTTAATAGATAGATGTGCTTTAATGAAGCTGTCAGACATTTCAGTGATGGATGTGACTACCTGTGCATCCCTGAAGTACATCTCGTACTGCTGCAGCATCTGCCTGCTGACCATGCTTCCGTGGTAGACGATGACGTTGAGGTGGGTCCAAGTGTGGAACTCGCGCTCCCAGTTGGCGATGGTGGAGAGGGGGGCAATTATGAGGAAGGGCCCCTTGATGCCAACGCGCTGGATCTCCTCCAGGAATGTGATGGACTGGATTGTCTTTCCCAGGCCCATCTCGTCCGCCAGGATGCAGTTGCGCCTGACGGGCGTCAGAAGACAAACAGTTAGAAATGAAGCAGAGATGTAGCTTCTGTAGCGTTGCATGAGAAGAAAATGCTGAGGATTTATCATGAGAGCATCTGTTACACCAGAACCTTTACAAGAGGAAACAACAAATCCCCGTGACACTAAAAGAATAAACGGCAAACAATGGAAGAGAGAACATCCTCATCAGCAGTAATAACCCTCAGAAAAGATTTAACTCTGCTGCAAATCCATTTATTCAGCTGTCCAGTGGGTGGGCGTGTTACGTCTTGCTGCTAACTGCAACGTGCAGAAATTCCCACCGGCCTCTTAAGCAGCCCTCTACATTTGATGAATCTCTGTGCGTAGGCACACGCACACTCCTGCAGCCTCACACATAAGTAGACCAATTCCCCGGGTTAATGCGAGCATGCTGATGCTACTCCGGATGTTCTCTTCTTTAACGCAACGTGGGTGAAGAAACGAAACAGTGTTTGAGGTTTGTTTTCAAAGATTTTACTGAGACTGCTCACTTTCTCTCACTTTTGTATCACTACTAGTGATGTGTATTGGTGAAATTCTGGCAATACCATATGCATCACGATATGGGGGAGACAATACGATACACCACGATATATCGCGATACATTCAGCCAGACAACAGTAGTGATTTTTTTAGACTGAATTTATTGTAGGAAATTTCAATAAACTGCCCAAACTGATACTTAACATGTTTATCGTGATGTATCTGAACCATAATAAAGAGATTTACGTTTCAATAGTGGAAACAAAACCCATTGCACACTGCTGCCAAGTAGAAGTCGGTGTTTGAATTGCACCAAAGGAAATGAAAATACACAAAGGTTTGCACGTGAATTCTTCCCAAAATTCGACACACGGCTTTTGAATATCGATATAATCCATCCATCCATCTTCTGAACCCGCTTTGTCCATGTAGGGTCGCGCGGGGGGGGGGGGGGGGGGGGCTGGTGCCTATCTCCAGCGGTCAACGGGCAAGTAGGCGGGCTACACCCTGGACAGAGAGTAGGGCTGGGCGATATGGCAAAAATAGAATATCACGATTTTTCCAATATTTTATCACGATTTCGATTTTATCACGATTTTTTTATCCATGAATAGCATAACTTCAATTGCGTATTAAAGAAGAGCAACATTGAATAAATAAACATTTATTCATATTAGGGATAATCAGCACAGTGCTAACACACTTATATTTTAAACTCACACCAGAGATGATAAAAGCCCTGAGAGAAACAATTACAAAAATCAGTTTTTCTCGTTTTTCAAGTAACTTAACATAAATTAAAATCGTAAACATATTTAAAGTGCAAACATGTCAATTGCAAACGTATTGTGCAAACATTAACTTGTTCAAAATACTATGTAGCTCCCAGTTGCTCATGTAGTGGATAGTTAAGCTCAAATACGGCTCTGATGTGCGGCTGGACCAGAGATCGCTTGTGGTAGCAAATAACTGCGCATTCTGAATATTTTCTGCAACAAGTCTCTAAATAAAGTAAAATTTTCCAGTGCAGATTGGAGACAACCCATAGAAGCACTGATCTGATCTCATTTCAGAGAAAAATAGAACAGGTTAGATGCATCTAATAAATAAAATTACTAACAAACTCAGGAATGTTTCTTTGCTTCCCTGTTCTGGTGCTGAGAATATCACTAATGCGGATCAAAGGAGATACACAGATGAATGCACCTCTTATTTATTATTTGGAGACTACATTTACTGCAGCTGGCAGAGGCAGAGATTGTTTCTATTGATACACGGATTTACAGAATCATTTTAAATGTTAATAGGGGAAGACTGCAGGAGGGAGCGGTAAAATACAGCAAAAACAAGAAACTACGAGTCTGATGAAACCCGCTGGTTTTCCATCAGGCAGTCACGGGGCAGCTCCATCGATCCAGTGACCGAGCTCAGTCCGGTACCGACACCGGCTCGGCAGAGGGTGGACGAGTCGAGGCGATGTCGTGCTCTGCTTAAGAAGCGGTGTTATTTTCCTGCTTCAGAAGAAGCGTCCAACGTGTTTTTACGCTTTCTCCGAGACATGTCACGTCGCTAGGTTGTTAGCGCCGCGCGCTAAGGAAACCCTGCGTTCCTCTTCGGAACGAAAACCTCGTTGTCGCTCAGCCGCAGCGAAGCCATGTTTGTTCACACATAGCTGAAAACAAGCGGGGCACTAATATATTACTATGACTCACTCTGATTGGTTAAGGGTTAAACAAAGGCGTGTCAGTCGCCTGAGGTAAGTTCCCTTTTCATTCAGAGGCAGAAATTCAACAGCAGAGCTGTGAATCGTGATAAAACGGTCTCTCAAAAATGACAGACCGTCAGATGTGTAGATCGTAAAACGGTCTAAAATCGTCATATCGCCCAGCCCTAACAGAGAGCCAGTCCATCGCAGGGCAACACAGAGACACAGGACAAACACACACACACACACACACCTAAGGACAATTTAGACAGACCAGTCAACCTAACAGTCATGTTTTTGGACTGTGGGAGGAAGCCGGAGAACCCGAGAGAACCCACGCATGCACAGGGAGAACATGCTAACTCCATGCAGAAAGATCCCAGGCTGGGAAGCGAACCCAGGACCTTCTTGCTGCAAGGCAACAGCTCTAACCACTGCGCCACTGCGCAGCCCAATATCGATATAATATTGCAGGAAACAACATCACAATATATTGCCATATCGATATTTTCTTACATCCCTAATCACTACTATTGTGTCACACGAGCACAGAGTGTTCTAGATGAAACTGGATCATTTTGAGGGGAAATAAGAGGCTTTCCACTAACCTGTTATACCAGTTAAACAGAAGCCAGTTGACCCCCTCCAGCTGGTAATCCCTGAGGGTGTTGCTGTTCCGGTATTCCCTCGACTGATCCCTCTTCGTCCACATGTTGGCTGGAGGTCGCTCCTAAAGGGGCAAATTTTAAAGGGAGGTTTTAGTTTTGCTCTCAGGCTCATTAAGATTTGAAAAGTAAAAAAAAAAAAAAAAAAAAAAACATTCAAAGGAAGTAATTTCAACTAAAATCAGGATTAGAGAATGTTGCAGAACGAAATTCTGCTTTAACGTGTAAAATCTGTTCCTAAACAACGATAATTGTGATTATTTGGTGTGGTTGTTGCATTTCTGAGGTGTTTGAAGCCCTTTGAAAGCTTTGATGTACAAAACAATGAAGCTTTCAGATTTTCCTGTAGCTAAACTCAATGTTTGTGTTTGTATACGACGATCAGGGGCCTTTACCTTCACTTCATTCCTCTCATGTTTTAGGCAAAAGGAAAAAAAATCTACACAGAAATACAATCTTCTGTTCAGCAGTTACTCCAGTCCAACGTAGAGACGGATTACTGAATTTTATGCACATTCTAGTGAAAAATGAAGCCATTTACCACCAACTCTGCCACTGAAATGAGAGGAAGTTGTGCACAGTGTATTTATAACGTGCATATCTAAAAACTGGGTTGAAACAAGCAGCTCGAGTTATTATTAGTTTTATTCTGCTACACAAAACCCGTGCACATAAAACCAAAGAGAAAACCAGTATTTTCCCCTTTCCATTAAATATCAGCATTAATGGTGTCATTTGGTGGGATTTTTGCTGGATTCCTGGAAGGAATGGAAGATCATATGCCTCAGCCAGCTGTCCATCGAGGATGTCGAAGACGTGTCGATATTTGGTCTGATGATCACTGGATTTCTCCTGATTGGAGTGGGAGGATATCTGGTTTTCTGGAAATTTGGGAAGACGGGAGCGATCTGAGGGCGACCCGCACCCACAGAAAGCACCGTCCATGTGGAGATTTCTCAGACTGGGACGTTACTCGAGGTGAATCGTCAGCTGGACAATGTTCTAGTTGCAATATTAGTGCTGTGGTATTAGTGCGCAAAATGGATGTCATCTCGGAGAGAGTCACCGGACGGTATGGACAGGTTTAAAAACCCAAAATTGGCTTCACTGAAGGACTGGAAATGATCAGTTTAAAGACTGAAGGCAGAGAGGAAAATTATCTCAGCCTGACCCAAACCGTTTCTTGTTATCCGAATCTGACGCCTTGGTAGCCTTGAGCGGCAACAAACCCCTACGAAGGAATGCAGACAGATGCTGTGAAAACCCGACCTACACCCCCCTGCCTGCATTCAGATTGGTGGACTTCAGCCTGGCGAGGTCATCAACCTGCAGGAGTCAATGGTGCCCTTCGCTTCTCCCAAGATCTCCCTCCCACCTGTGACTGCACAGCAGATGAGCGCCGTAGATGGCTGCTCTCGCTGGGGGAAACAGGATCCCAGGCCCCCCCCCCCCTCTTCCTATTGGAGTCTCATGTTATGTTGTGTTGTCTGAAGTCTGTTGCATATTTGTTGAGGTGTTTTTTTTTTTTTTGCAGAATAAAGCTGCCCTCCTGGTGGGAGAGAAACTCTGAGGTGCCTTTTTCCCTCCACCTGAACCAATCCTCATGTAACCCTCTTATCTCTATTAAGGTAGCGCGACTCGGGTTGCGAATGAGCACAGTCACCAATTCTTGTCATGTGTCTATGTATGTATGTCTGATCTCTGAATTGTGTGTACTGAAACTCTAATTTCTCATTTTAGGATTAATAAAGTATTGATTGATTGATTATTTAGTATCCGTTTACTTATGCAAAGATAACGCGTGCACTGATAAGATTCTAAAAACCTTTCTGAGAGCGGTAAAAACCCAAAGATGACTTTAAAACAACACAACATCCAAAAACCACAGCGAGGAGCTGAAGGTGCTCGGTGTGACTTACCACCCTGCGCGAGTCTGGCTTCACTGCCTGCAGCTGCTCAAACTCCTCTATCTTGCTCTGATCGACGTCGTCCTTCAACTCCCAGGTGCTGTCCTCGTATGGCAGCGAGCACCACTTCACCAGGTAGTACACCACTTCCTGCAGCCGGCAGAGATGAATGAGCGCTGGAAAAGACTGCGGCGAGGCCACGCTTTGCTTCTATCAAAGGCTGAATGCCAGCCTGCTAAAGTGGCCTTGAGTATTTCTAGGATTCAAAGATAGCATTAGCATGAAGAACACTATGAAAGGAACAAAGAGAAGGAAAGTTAAGCTCGGGAACAGCAGACGGGCGGATGTGTGGCGAAAGAAGAGATACTTCACCTCTCCTGTGTCTTTTTCCTCACAATAGGATACCTCTAGAACCCTGTCCACCTCTACGTAGTCCGGGTTAAACGGCTCCTCTTCCATCTGAAAGGAACCAAGACACAGAGCCAGTCAGAGAATAAGAGAGTAAACCTGTTCCCACACACCATCTGGGATGAAGGATGTATCTGCTTAACGCACACAGATGTGGCAGCCCACCCCAATCACACAGGGAAGTGCTAAACTGCCTTTTACATGAGCTAACCATACTGGATATACCAGACATGCACACACACACGCACGCACACACACACGCACGCACGCATGCACACGCACACACACACACGCTCAGTCAGCCTTACATCTGTGAAGAAGAGTGCCCTCTGTGCCTGTTTCATCTTGAAGCGTTTGATCTTCTGCTGAATCCTCTTGTCCTTCTCAAGGTGCTGCTCTGTGGCCCACTCGCAGTGAAGGTAGGAACTGAAACGAACACACACACACACACACACACACACACACACACACACACACACACACACACACACACACACACACACACACACACACACACACACACACACACACACACACACACACACACACACACACGGTTGAAACCCTGCTTCAGTAAAGCAGTAATTCATTCACAAACACGCTGTGTAAGCCGGGCGTACGCTGTGCGACTTTTTCACTTTTTTGAGACGATTTTCCACTCGTGCGAGAATCCACGAGATCGGGGCGAGTTTAGCGCTGAGCGTCGTGTAGTGTACAGGGGGTTACGAGGGGCGATTAACACCACGTGACCAGCTGCCGATCAGCAATCGTGAGCTCGCAGACTTCTGGCGTGTTTGATATTTTGCTCGTCCCTCGTGAGGGTATCGCACTGTTGAAGCGGCGCTGCGAGCAGCTGCGACCCAAAAAGAACCGCTCATGGCGCATGCGCAATCCTGCATCAACTCCGCTCACCCGCTATTTCCCTAATAACACACGCTGTTCGTTTTTATTTCTACACGTTTTTTACTCACAAAGATTGTCAAGAAAGCGTGTTTGTCGTGTTCATGTCAAATTAAACTGATCACAAAACACAGATTTACTCTCTTTATTTCGTTTTCCTCATCCAACCCCCATAAATCCCTGTGTGTCCTCCTGCAGCACTCCCGAAGGACAACAGGCAAGACAAGACAAAAAAGTCTGACGTGTTGAGTAAAAACTGCTATTTTTAGCATATTTTTAGGTCCGACGTGTAGCTACCAGACGTACAGTGAGCACATGACTCGTGAGATCTACCCTGCGAGGAAGTCGTGCAGTTTGAGCTGAAGCTGAGTGCTACGAATGAAAAAGTCGCACAGTGTCCGCCCGCTGTGCGACTGTAATTAAGCTGGGCGGACACTGATCTCAGACGCAATCTCAGTCGTATTTAAATGTAAAATACAACCTCGGCGACATTTTCAGGTCGGAGGCTGCAAACATTTAATTCCTAATTTATCCGTCACATGAAACAAACGCTTGCTGTGCTCCGGCTCTTAAATCGCCTCCACTGCTGAACTGAGAGGGAGACCTGATGTGGAAGCTGAACACATCACACCTGTGGTTCCTGTTGGTTTGCCCAATTAGACATTTTAATCATCATGTGTTCATGAAGGCTTTACGACTTCGCTTCACTGTCATAAGGATCCGGAACATCAATAATAAGCTCACTGGTTCATATTTAAATGATTTATTTTAAACTTACTAATTTTTGTATTTTACAAAGAACTCCTCCACTTCGACCATCACCCCCGGAGACGCCTAAAGACAAATCAAACGCAGGATTACATCAGTTAAACATTAACGTGATAAAAACATTCCAGAACAGGAATTAAACCTCAGGGCTAGTGGAACATGTCTGCATTAACATTTCTAACAAAACAGAAGAAAAAATAACGTACCTCTTTCTTTACGATGCGGGAAGACATGATTTTGTCGACAACAGCTGCATCTTCCTCAGTCGGATTCTCCTAAATGTCAAACAGACGTGAAACGTCATGAAATATCAATGTAATTCGATGCTTTCTTGAGACAAACGTGTTAAAAGAATGTAGAATGAGAAAAGCGTGCACGCTTCCTGTCAGACGGATTCATTTCACAGCTCTGCGCCAAATCCAGAAAACCGTAAAAGGAGAATTCCTCACAACAAACAGCTGAACAGCAGGGTCCTTGGATGCTCCTGTGTTGGATTTCTTGGCTTTGACGATGACCTTGACGTCGTCGTCCGACAGCCTGGCCTCCAGCTCTTCAGCGTACTTCTTCCTCTTCACCTGACGGTTGGAGCGCCTCTTCTGGAGAACGCCGAGCAGCAGGGGGCATGATTACATGCAAGTACAAGTAAAAACAAACACACGTGTAGCTTGATACACAGCTTGCTACAGGAGCAAACGCATCATTCGTTCAGATTGGTATTTATTACCATTTATTACTGTTATTTTAGCCATTTTGTAAGTTACTCAACAGATTAGCCAAAACTGTTCTGTGTTAAACTATAAAAATAAAATAAATGGTACAAGTTTTGATTCATTCGAGTCACATTCTGTGCTGCAAACACGCTTTTATTCTGAAATGTCTTCCAATAAATGCACACTTCCACCCAACCTGAAGAATAAAGTTGGACGCATCTTTGAGTCAGAACGAGGGCTAAACACTCCGGCTCGTCACACGCAATAATCCTGACCTCCACGTGCTTTGTGCTGCAGCGTCCAGCGTCTCTGGACATCTGTGCTTCTGTAGCTCTTCGCTGCATTTATATCATTTTTGTCTGGACGTGTATTTTCATGCATTCAATGAGTCAAACTGAAAAAAAGTTAGATATGTGTCTTCAGGTGTTTGAATGCTACAAGAGTATGACTAATCTTAAATGGGCCTTGCTGTAAATTTGATTCTTGTCTGAGGAAAGTCGTGTTTGTCTCATAAGACGTTTCAGTCGCCACTACGCAGCACACCTCCACCAGCGTTTCTGACCTCAGCTGGCATTCATGTTAGATAAAGACAATTTTAATGAAACACAAACCAGTGAGTCGTGGAGGATGGCTGCTTATACTTAGCCAGGATCCTCTGGAGGTTTCTTCCTGTTAAAAGGGAGTTTTTCTCTCCACTGTCGCTAAATGCTTGCTTAGTATGAGGATTGCTGTAAAGACTCTGACACTAGTCAGTGACTTGATGCAACCTGCTGGGTTACTTATAGGGAGCCTAACCCCTTCTTTCCACAGGAGCCGTCAGCAGCACGTTACTGCAGCAGCACGTCTTGCTCGCGTAAGCTGCTGCTTGGCCCTTCCCACGAGACGCGAAGCAGCAGGGGAGCAGCTGTCACCGACCGAGCACGAAGTCACACGAGTGACTTCGTCAGTAAACACAACAACAAGCAGGAGAAAACTACAACATGGCTCCAAAAGGTTTGTGTTTTATGTTCTGTCCGTTTTATAATCGCCAATACGGACCTGAAAAACAAAGGAGACCGCTAGCTAGGTGATAACTTCTCACGGGGCCGCACAGTTAGTAACTTTTCTTAAAAGTAAAGCAACCGGAAGGCAGTACGTTTCTTTATTCTGAAAATCTCGGGAGCTTCTCTCCATTTCCGCGTCCGATTTCCTGTCTTTCCTTCCCAAAAATGTCGAACTTGACCCGTTTCAGAGGCGTCGCGCGTAGAAAATAGAACCGGCGCGTAAAGGCCGCGACATGCTGCTCCTGAGACGCGGCCAACTCGTGCTGCTGACGGCTCCAGTGGAAAAGGTTCTGTTGACCACAGCGGTTCCTATCAGCAGCTATGACGTGCTGCTGCAGTAACGTGCTGCTGACGGCTCCGGTGGAAAGAAGGGGTAAGTCTCCTCCCTTTCCGGTCAGCTCATGGGTCCCCAGAAGAACGAAAAAATGAACGCAAGTCAACGGGGCTAAAAGGCTATTTTCTAACCCGCTTTGCCTTAGGCCCTGGATCACACACATGTTGTACTGCTAATTAAATGAAAAGTAGTTGTTTCGACTACGCCAGTCACGTACTTTGAGATTTATTAGCTTGTAAAAGTTTGTAATTAGCATGACTACACACCAGAAATCGGCACGTCGCATACGTGATGTCACCACATAATCTCCTCCCCCCTAGCGTAGCTGCTACTCACCACATGGCCAGATTCATGGTGGCTCTTTCTTCCTGTGGGAAGTTCGCTGAACTTACAGCCCTTTTCTCTCAGTTTTCTCCGTGTCTGGTTCGATGACGTCACTTTCGTGAAGCGCTCTGTAGTCCTGGACTTATTTTCACACAAAACCTTAAATAGCGTTTCCCCGTTTGAAAATAAGTGCGTTCCTGGCATCAAAATGCGTTTTTAAAATTCACCGACATCATTTGAGAAATCCACGGCAAAAAACAAGCGGAGTTAGAAAATAGCGTTTTTAGCCCAGATGACTTGCATTCACTTGTTCGTCCTTCCGGGGACCCGTGGTGCGGAAGTGACTTAAGCTCCGTATTTAGGAAACTTTTTACTGATTATTGGAATGTTTACTGTGAAGCGCCTTGAGACGACTCTTGTTGTGATTCAGCGCTTCAGAAATAAACTCATATCTCATAGCAGAAATGGTGTTTACAGCTGCAGAAGACCTGAGCTGAAGCTAAACTGTCGCTATGACGATGTAAAGAAAGCGGAAAAACATGAAACATCCCAAACATAATGAAGCTTAGAGCTCCAAAGTCTCAACAGAAACTAGAAAAACTCAAATGACAGAAGGTAAGGATGAACCAGAAGCATCTCCACACGACTCACAACACACAAATAACAATAAACAGTGCTGAAAACCCACAACAAACATCAGGGTCTGGTGTCAGAAAAAATAAAGAAACCAGAGAAAAACAGTAAGCCCAGCCTCCGTCCGCTCCTTCCTGTCAAGTCTTTCTAATCATCAGAAGCGTGGGCTGCTGTATCCTGCATCAATACCAGCTCCTCCTAATGATAATATGTAGTTAATTAGGAATAAATGCCACTGAGCCAGAGTTAATTGGGTGTGCAGCAAAACATCCCCGAGGAGATACACCCTCACACCCACGAACCCGAGCTGACCAGAAGCCGGAGAGTCTAAACCGTCACGCGTGGCGACATCAGGAGGCCGAGCCCCGAGGCGAGCATGCTTCCGTTCCAGCTGCAGGCCACGCTACCTCCACTTCTATCACAGGACCCTCCTAAGTGAGTCATCAACCGACGCTTTTAATTAAAGCCAGGGGCGCCGTTTAAAGAGGGTAATTATATCGCAGGGGATGGTCCGGATAGGACTCAGGAAAAGGAGAGGTGGCGGAGCGTGGGAGGCGTCTTCTCCGTGTTACGTGTCTGTCGCAACTCAGCAGCAAGTCAGACATCAGAACACAATCTACTTTAAACCCTTAAGGGATGACATGTGACGCAGCAGGGCTGTTTTTTCGCCATCGACAAGGAACTTGAGCCAACCACCCACCAGATGACCTCCACGCGACCCAGACTCCATCCTTTCAGGCTCGAGCTAAAGCCGTGAGCCTTCCCGTCTGCTCAGCGGCGTGAGCGTAGAGGGCGAGGACGCCACTTCACTCCCTCATCATAATCACAGCAGCACCAGAGGAGGAGTCGACTCCATCTTTGCCGTCTCTGAGCTGAGGTGCGACGCCACATTAAAGACGTCAACGCGACGTGAATCACTTGAGAGTTTGAGGTTCTGCCGAGACCACAGCCAGACTCGGCCACACGTGACCGGTGACTTGTGTTTTTATTCTCAAACTCACCGAGTCGTCATCCTTAAATGTGTGACGAAGGGGAGTGTCACCATCCGACTCCTCCTCTGAAGACTCCGGCTTCCGTTTTTTCTTTTTTCCAAACTTGATGACGATTTTCCTGCAGGAGAGAAAAACAACAGCATGTGATGAAGATCAGAGCACAAAAAGCAGCTTTTAAATTCAGAACAACACGTTTTTAAAGAACTGTCACACAAATTCAGACAACCTGAAACCAAACAGACTGACTGGAGACTAAATCTGACATTTTGATTGTAAACAAGTGAAGAAGGCAAAAAGAAGAGAATTTTTGTTCTAATGGTTGAAATCTCACTATAACCCGAGCTGAGCTCCTAAACAGAAGTTAGAGCAGCGGCTCATCATATTAACTCATTCACTGCCAATGACGACTGAAGTCGTCATTTGCATTTTTTTTTACTATTTGAGCATCGGAACGAGCCCCCGCGCTGAGAGAACAAACATCTCAGCCCTGACGCCGATCTTCATCCACATACGTCACAGATCACATGATCAGGAAGCAGACCATCCATGTGTTAGGAGATCGTTTTGGGCCGTTCCTGTAAAAAAAGTGAGGTGCGAACCGGAAAAGCTTCTGCCGATCACAATTCGACAACGGATTATGAAAGAACGGATAACGCTCGAAACACGCGGCTTCTTCCTGATGTAAGAGGTGAGTCTCCGCTTTGTTCTTGGCGTTGACGTCATGCTAGCGCGCAACGTTCTGTCACTCTTAAATAAACTGTAAAAACGGTGAGAAACGCTGGCAGCAAATGAGTTAATAACACTGAAGGGACTTTACGGAGTTTTGAATTTTTATGCTCGTGATTGCCCCCTCAGGCCAAAAGCGTAACGGCAGCTTCAATAGTAGGCTCGTGCACGAGGCGCGCATGCTGTACGTGCACACTCCTTAACGAAAATAACAGCTGAGACAGTCCCGTGTGTGTGTGTGTGTGTGTGTGTGTGGTGTGTGTGGTGTGTGTGGTGTGTGTGGTGTGTGTGTGTGTGTGTGTGTGTGTGTGTGTGGTGTGTGGTGTGTGGTGTGTGTGTGTGTGTGTGTGTGTGTGTCCCGGAGGACAGGAGAACACGCAGCTAATTAATTAAATAATTTGGTTCTGTACCTTTCTCTTCAGCACAGCCGACAAAGGTTTATGATGGGTCAGTCCTCCTGCATGCTCAGATCATTCCCTTCCCTTGCTTGAAAAATTGTTCCAAAATGAAAGTTGAACCCACATCTTTTTTATCTGTGAATTCAATGCCGTTCGGCAAGTCTCAAATAAAAATTTGGGCATCTTACTGTAAAAAAATATACCATTAATGTAAAAAAGAAACTCTAAATAAACAATGTTCACATCCAGAATCAAACCAGGGTCTTTTGCACGAGAGTCGGACGTCATTCTAGGTGAGTTAAATCACCAATGGCATCTATCGCATCTGTAACATTTATATCCTTGATGACAGCTGAAACAACGTTCAAAGAACGGTTCGGAGTGAAAATGGCTATTTTGTTGCTAATTTGCAGGAAATATCTAGAAGAAAGTTCTACAGAAAGTAGCTAAGGGTCCTCAGAAATGTAGCTAGCTTTGTCACTAGGCGTTAAGAACAGCGACAAAGTGGCACTGCCTCTCTCTCTGCTGCTAAAGCTACGGATAGCAAATGCTACGGGCGATGCCTGAGCGTGAACGCGCATGAAGCAGCCTGCTCGACCCGAGCATCTCTCTTTTTCTGTGATTTTACAGAAAAACAGGCAATCACAGTAAAAATGCCAGGGCTCATTCTACAGGACCAGGGCATTGCAGGAGAATGTATGAAGAAGACATTTATTATTTCTATACATGTTTTGGCTGTCAAACTTCCACAATGCCCCTTTAAAAATAATGTTTATAAATGTTTATGTTCAGACATTAAAATTGCTCATCGGGTGGACCTAAAACTGCACGCGCAAAAGACCGTACAGAACTTTAAGAGGGATGCATAAACATCCAGATCAGTGACATTGTCTGACTGCAGACTTACGTGGACTCAGAGCTTTTTACGAGATGGAGTAAAACTGTAAGAAATGCAGCTGAGCCACGTTGTCCCAAAGGTGTCAGACAGGTTGAATTCATGCTTTAGCTTCTGCAAATGCTTATAGGGCCGCTTGTCTATTTTTAATTTCCTCCAGAAACATGTAGAGAATAAAGACAGAGCCTCGTGGGCATTGCTGTGGCTCCCATGTGACACTTTTCTAACTCTGTGCTGCAGTTTGCACATGGTGTTTAATCCAGAACATTGCATCTGCTAGTTAGTCACATGGCAGAGGGGTCGTCTCCACATGAAACGCTGTTTTAACCCAAAAAGTCTGAACAAAGTCACTGCTGCACATTTTTTCTGATATTTACTGTGAGGAGAAGCTCTGGTTTCACAAACCAGTTCAAAATGGTCTTTAAACATCTGCATCGTCGTCATCAACGTCTGGAATCCATTAAGAACCAATCCTCACACTTTTCCTGATAAAATAAAGGTGTGCTTCAAACAAATTAACAAATAAGAAGACATGTGTGCAAAAGGTACATCTGCATGACTCTCCCAAGCGAAACGGTCAAATTAAAATTTTCTTGAAAATATTTCCCAAGTACGAGGTCAAATGGTCATATTTTTAAGTCTACAGCTGTTCGCCAGCTGCTGCAACCTAGTCGAACTCAGATTTACAAACCAGTGACCTAAAAGTCTGGAAGTGAACAAAG
>NC_091749.1:72383428-72525928 GCF_043380555.1 Nothobranchius furzeri
ATCATTAGATATGTCATTTAAGACACCTATGCTGTCCCACTGCTCTATATTTATCTTTGCAAGTGTGTAACAGGCCCTCAGGTCAACACATTGTGTCCCTACCTGTCAGCTCAGCAGTGGACCAGACATATGTGCTGGATAGAGGCAATATGAAGCCACCTGCTTGTCACCCTGCCCTCTTCTCTCCTTTCCTCTCAGCACTCCTCCTCTCTTCCACTTCTCCTCTGTTTGCCTCACCTTGGCACTCGATGCATTTGTGACCGTCTGCGTTTGCTTCCTAATATAGATGTTAATATTTCTGTTAAAGCTGCCTTGTTAAGCCTGGCTATTTATAGTTTGTTTTAGCCATTTTCTTGTGGTAAATGAAGATAAGCTGAACCTGTAATAAACAATCTCGTTAACGGCTCTGAAGCTCAGCCCTCAATGGCCTTAGGGGCTTGTAAGAGCTTTATAACACATTTATTACCCTTTTAATGGCCTGGGAGCTTTAAGCCATAAAATACACTATCACAAATTTAATTTCCTGACATATTGGATTTACCTTATCTTCAAGTCTTGGTTATTTTGCTAACTTGATTGATTTCATACCATTGCAAGGCTCTCTTAAATGCATTACGGCACCAAAGAACACTGCTGTGGTTTCAACATGTGGCTCAATTATAGTTTCACTTAGTATCCTGAGTCTGGTAAGAGGGGAGAATCCATTACTTTTTTACCCAAAAGCACACTTCCAGTCAGAACAGACGAAAGGGCCAGCATGGGGAATAGAGATATTTGATGTTGTATCTCCCCCTATTTACAGCAGGATGCCTGAATAAACGTGTTCAGAAGCTGGGAAGTGCATTATGACCCATAACCCCAAGGTATTTGAAATGGAACAGCAGGACTTACTTTGAAAAGAATAGCAGATGTGCTCTGGGCTCACTGTTTAGACCTTGATGTTATTTGGACTGAAATAAAAAGCTTGTTTATTTAGCTCTGTTTTATTTTTTTTTCTCCATCTTGTTGTGAAAATTGCCAGTTTTAGGAAACGGGTGCAGTTCAAAAACATTACTTTCCAGGCAGCGGTGGGGGGGGGGGGTCACAAGTTTTGTTTTACCATGTAAATCTAGTAGACAATCTGTGTTGTAAGTAGTCTTGTGCGGTATACCGGTTCATACCAAAAACTTGTGTTTATTTTGGTTATGACTAGGGCCGGGACTTTAACGCGTTAATTATGATTACTTAATTAGAAAAAAACGCGTTAAAAAATTAACGCATTTAATCGCAGCTTGCATTTCAAGCATGACGGAACCTTTGCCATTGCACGACTTCCTCGTAGACTGAATATCACTGACGCACACAACAATGCACAGTGCTAATGGCTACTAAAACGGAATAAAAACAGAAAGAAGTTGCCTTGCTTGGACTGATGCAGGATTTAGGAAACACGTCCGCCTCTTTTCTTAACTTGGAAAAAAAAACTTCCAGACAACGATGGAGTCCGTGTCGCGGACATTTTTCAGAGATCGTCTCTGCTGCAGCTGCCCGGTGGCACCGGAAACTTTACAAAAGTTGCGGTAAGCTATATTTTTAACATTTATGTAACATCTGTGCAGCGCTGAAAGCACCAGACAGAATAATTCTGTGTCCTAACAGTAGCTTATGAAAGTAGTCAGACAAACGAGAGGCACCTGGCTGCCGCTGGGAGAACGCTCCGTGTTCTCACTACTCTGTAAACAATCACAAGCAACGTGTCTTACAGTTGAAAACAGAAGTTTAAGTTAAAACAGAAACACTCTGAAACTTTTCTGATGATTTTCTAAACAATTCTGTCGGGGAATTATATGTTTCCGAGACGAGTCTCAGTCTAAACATCACATGCATTACTATCATTAAGCAGCGAGGTGTGTTGAAGCTGTCATCAGCTAAGGGGCGGATGCTTAAGTGCATCAGGGGCAGCGAGGAACGAGGAAGTTGTGATCAGGCTGGAGATCACACCAGATTCTCTGCTGCAGGTGTGAATCTGCGGGTCTGCAGCATCCCCTTCTTAACGTGACATCAGGACTTCCCATGTAAGGAAGGTCCGCTCACCTGTTCGTCAGATCGTTATTTCCTCGCCATGATCTTTTATCTTCCCATCATCCTCCAGTCATCCAAATGGAACCAGTTAGTGTTCCTGATCATTCTCAGAATATGCCACGCCTGCTCTGGTGTTAAAAATTAGTACATTTAAGTCCTAGATCATATTTGTGCCTGTTCTACTGTCATTTTGAAGGATTATTATTTATATGTGTGTTTTTACTACATTATGAGTAGAAATGCTAATAAAAACTCCCAATTATACAAACAAGTGAAACTGGAAAAATTAGAATCTGGTGCAAAGTCAAATTTATTTCAGTCATTCAACTAGACAGAGAGACTTTTTAAAGGCTCAGGAACCCTTTGCAGGTGTTTTCTATTTGTAATTGTAAATTTTAGTTGATTTGGGTTTTGTTTCATATCGCAGTGACATTTGAATATTTAAAATGCTTTTTTTATTAAAAGCTTTAGTTTACAGTAATAACCATGTGTAATGTTTGATTCTCTGTCTCATAATTTTGATTAAAAGTTTTACTTTGAGAGCACATTTTCCTGAACGATTAAAATGCGATTAATTTAGATTAATTAATTACAAAGCCTGTAATTAATTAGATTAAAAATTGTAATCAAGTCCCAGCCCTAGTTATGATATGAATTTTTCACATACTGGTGAATGGCCTAGACAATGTACAGAACGTTCTTAGTAGGAAACTGTTTCAACGGGGACTCATTTCACCACTACACACAAACACCACAGCGTGGTGAAACCAAGACGACATCGAAACTTCGAACGCAGAAGAACTTATTCCAAAAAGAGGAGCCACATCTGTTGTTTGGAGGTTTTTTGGGTTTAAAAGTTTGGACGTGGAGCAAACAACTATTATATGCAAATGCTGTCGAGCAACGGTGGTAGCCGGCGGGGGTAATAAAAGCAACTTGCTTCATCACCTCAACCGAAAACACGTCTGGGAATACCAAGAATGTCTCAAGCTTCGATCTGCACCCTCCACCTCCAAGGCTAAAACAGCTAGTAGCTGTCAGACGTCCATTAAAGATGCGTTTGCTAAAGGTACTGTTTATTTTTAAAAAAGCAAGCGGTGGGTCATTTCATTTCATTTATTTATAAAGCCCCTTCTGCGACCAATGCAGACTCCCAAGGTGCTGAACACAACACAATATAAACATAAAACCATCAGAATAAAATATAACAATCGTAAAACCAGCATAAAGTCAATTAAAAGAGGAGAGTAAAAGCAAAAAATAAAATCCTGAAAAAGATTAAGAGGCCGGGGCATTGAAACCGTGTCGAGATAACCAACGCAATAATGTTGGATGTTGTATCATAAAGATGGTTAACTGCACAGATTATATCAATAAAAATAGTTGATTATGACTGCAATATTTTTATCTTTCTAGCTGTTTTTTCTTAACTGCTTTCTTTTGACAAGGTTACTTTGAGGGGGTTTCGCTATTTACCTACCTGTGATTGGACATGGAAAAACTGGTATTTTGCACATGAAGGTTAAACGGGCTATTTAAGGACAATCTAGTGCAGTAATTATTTTCTTATAAAAATAATCTGGGTAATCACGGCCTTGTGAAAAATACCGTCAAATACCGTAAAAGCGATATCATTTAAAAAAATACCGTGATATGACATTTTTGCCATACCGCCCAGGCCTAGTTGTAAGATGCCTGTTGACGTTTACTTCTGTCATCACAGTTTAAAATTCAAACTAGACAGGACACACCAGTCCCCGCCACCATGGCAAGAAATCTGAAGAATTTTCTCCAATGTCCACATTTCTCAGAGATCTGCTTTCAGCGTTGCACTTTTCCAAAATGGTTTATTAAACCAACTCTGGAGGCAGGACATTTAGTTCAAATACCTATTTCAGCCCCCCCTATTTTCTGAAATAAAGCAAAGTATGAATCTTTCATGTTTTGGAAAAACCTGATGAGTGCTTTTTGCCCAGACCTCCTGCTCAACACAAATTGCAGAGATGGCGTGGGGAGAGGAACACAAAATTGCAGAGTAAATCAATACTTGTCCAGTAATGGGGAGGGGGGTGAGGAGGGGGATCCCTTTTCAAAGGCCAGTCTTGAATTTGTCCACCGTATGGTTTTGATCTCTTACTGTACTCATTCCTTTCCAGACGCAGTTGTTATCATACTTGCTCTTGTTTGTATGTTATTTTAGCTTCTTTCCAAAGTAGCTATTTTGCAATTTGAACAGAAGTACAATTGAAGCTCCATCTGCTTCCAATCACCTTAACGTCCGACAGATGGGGTCGACTATGGAAGCCATACCAGTATCCTGGCAGGTCAAAGACTTTGGTAATGAACATGCTAAATACGTGTCCAGACTGATTTCATCATAACAAGGCCTGCATGCACTAAAATGTTTAGTTTTTATTTTTTGTAATTCTTTTATGTAAAGCATTTGTACTTCTGGTGTGGAAAGTAGGACTCATGTTTACAGATTCTTGCCCAAGAGGTATAACTTTTGAGACTTTTGAGGGTTTTTTTTTCTGGACAGAGAGAAAACAGCTTGATGTTCCAGCGTGAGTGCATGTTACGATGATCCAAAAACCCAAACATACGAGGGTTTGACGTGCAATCGCATCGTTTCTGGCTCACGTCTTCCTTTATCCAATCAGAGCTAATGATTTATTTTCCATTTGTTTTCATGTGTTTTGTTTTTAGACTACTCAGACTACCGTGAAGGCACGTGTCATCGGTTTAAGAGGCCCCCGTTCTAATTGAGCCCCTAACCACTAAACCTGACAATGCTACTCAGTATTTTGTGAAACATGCAGTTCTGATTCTGGTTGAGCTTCACTGGGCCTCGAGAAGGGCCACAACACTTCAACTTTTGAAGAGTCATGGGACTTGTCACATGCCTTCACTTTCAGACTCGTCACGTTAGACTTCAAACCACTGGCCTTATGCTAGTCCAATTATCAATGTCAAAGAAAATCTTACTAAGCTCATGATGCGTTCTACTTATGCAATGCACATGTATGTAAATAGCTTGGCCACAGTTCTCTACGCCGTTATGGGGAAGGCTCATTTGTTTTTGCCTTGGTTTAAGTTTTTTGGTTCTGGCCCAGTACTTCCTGTTGCTGTGCATCAGTATACAGGCTCTGACAGAAACGACCACTAATAGCAGTCCGAACGCCTTACCCCGGGTTTCCACCGGAGTCGTCAGCAGCACGTCTTGCTCGCGTAAGCTGCTGCTTGGCCCTTCCCACGAGACGCGAAGCAGCAGGGGAGCAGCTGTCACCGACAGAGCACGAAGTCACACGAGTGACTTCGTCAGTAAACACAACAACAAGCAGGAGAAAACTACAACATGGTTTGTGTTTTATGTTCTGTCCGTTTTATAATCGCCAATACGAACCTGAAAAACAAAGGAGACCGCTAGCTAGGTGATAACTTCTCACGGGGACGCACAGTTAGTAACTTTTTTAAAAGTAAAGCAACCAGAAGGCAGGACGTTCTTTATTCTGAAAATCTCGGGAGCTTCTCTCCATTTCCGCGTCCGATTTCCTGTCTTTCCTTCCCCAAAAATGTCGAACTTGACCCGTTTCAGAGGCGTCGCGCGTAGAAAATAGAACCGGCGCATAAAGGCCGCGACATGCTGCTCCTGAGACGCGGCCGACTCGCGCTGCTGACGGCTCCCGTGGAAAGCCGGGGTCAGAGTCAATTACAACAACCACTTCCTGTTCGATGTGTTGGTGTTTGACAGGGAAGTAAGGCAACGTCAGATTATTTTGTTAGCTTGATGAACTCCCTCACAAGCATGCAAACACAAACTCTTCTATAGATGTTTTTGTTGCTTTTATTTTATTTTTGCCTTGAGACAAGCCCACTGGCTCTAACCAAAACATTTTCAGTGTAGGAAAATTCAGCTGCTTTGAACTTTTGTGTTTTGATAACTACTTGGTATGCTTCCTGATGGCTAACCTGTGGGTTCTGCTTCCCAAGCCTTAATCCCTTTGATTAAGCGCCAGGGCAAGATAGCTTGGCACTCAAAAGGCCCTTCACCTTCCCTAATATCCTTACTGTCCTGGGCTTGAAAGGGCTCTCCGTACGTGAATCAGTCCAAAGACTCCTCTGCTGATTATTGCTATCAAAGTTTGAGCTAATAAACTTCTTTCTGTACTTTTTATCCACCTTCTTGTCCTGTTTTAGGTCAAGGCGTCCTCTGTTCTTTTGCTCTGTTTATGCATTATGATTCACAACAGCATGGTTGTACGTGATCCAGGGTTGCACCTCCTTCTCCTTCTTCTCTCCCTTTATGATACAAACTCAAGCCGACAGCAGGGCTGCAGACATCCACAGATCAGCAAAGCCTCAGAGGACTATTATGTAATAGCCATTTAGGTTATTATGCAGATAGTAGTGTGACTTCAAGCTACAGATTAATCTTTAATTTTTTATTAAAAGTTGTTGAGTTCAAAAGGTAACAATAGATATAAAATTCATGTGTTTGCTTTTGTTTTTTAACATGAGCAAAGCTGCGTTACCTCTGCTAGTCTCTGTTTGTCTATTTTAAAATGAAAATTTTGACCAAAACCTAAAATGTTATCAGCAACTATTTAAGAATTTTCTTAGATTTCTTTTTAAGTTAAAGCTGTGTGTGGCTGAAGCAGACGCTTAGCGCAGCGAGCCATCCTATATATTTAAATCTGTCCTCAACCCACTGAAACCACCCAGTCATGGGACCAAATCTATGCGCTTGTAACGGCTGACTGTGAGGACCCGAACAGAACAGCGTACACGATGAAAAAATGTTTCAGATTTTTATTAAAATCCTTAAGTGGTGGAGGCACGTATATAAGAGCTGGTGGCTCAGGGATGTTACCCAATGGCTGATCCGAGTGGTTGTGCAGCAGGATGGTCAGTGGACAGGCAAGGGTCAGAACCAGGAAGACAACAAGCAGAGTGATCCAAAATGGGGCCGGCTGAACCAGGAGTCAGGAGACAGGTCCAGGGTCAAAATCCAGGAACCAGAGGTGGGCAAAGGTATCCAGATGGGGTGAGGCAAGAGGGGAAATCCAAGGAGCAAAAACGTGATGAGGAACAAGGAGTCAGGCTGGAGAGGAATGCTGGCTATTTACTCACACGAGGCTTTCTATAATCTGGCAGGGAGTTGGTGGTTGGCTTGGGTGTGTATAGCAGGTGAAACAGGTGAGTAGCATGAGATTGATTACTGGGAGCAGCTGTGTTAGATGAGTCTAAGGAAAGCAGGCTGTGGTTGTCATGGAGACGAGGGCGGACCGAGCTGGATCATGACAGCGCTAGTACCAGTCATCATATACTCATACGTTATACGTTATACGTAGTCCAAAAAGAAACAATTACATCCTTTTGCAAAGTAAATAACCATTATCTCTTCACGTCTCAAAGAAATCCTCAAGTCTAAATAGTCTAAAGTCTTTAAGCTGTTTCGAATGAGCCCCGTTCCTAAGCCAATGCCATCCCTCGCAGCTCTTGCGTTAATCCCACTTATCAAACAGAGCACTGTGATTGGCTAGACACTAAACAGTTTGAGCCAATGGTAGACCTGCTGAAGCTCAAATGGAGCGCAGATAGACCAACCTGCAGAGCAAAAACTGCAAGGGTTGGTCTAGATTTGTAGACTACAAATTAACATCCAATCACTGCCTTCATCACCTGATGCCACATTTGATTGGCTTAATGGATCAATTTAAATACTTTATTCTAAATTTTACCTCACACATCCAAAAGGGAGCCACAGGATTCTGATGGAGGTAGAAAATGTGACACTCAAAAAACAAATGAACTGACTACTTAGCGGAGCTGTTAATAAAGCATGTTCCCTCAAGGTCATTACGGTCGGCTGGCCAGAAATCGCTTACCGTCCCTCGCGCCCGATTAAGACTCGTGGTGATCGGGCTTTTCAAATCCTTGCACCCTCTCTCTGGAACCAGCTCCCACTCACAATCAAACAGCCCCCATCACTGGCAGACTTAAGGAGCAGGTTGAAGGCTTGTTTTTGTAGGATGGCCTTCTTCTAATGCTTTTAGTTTCTGGTTTTTTATTTTTTGTTCTTAGCTTTCTTTTAACTAATTCATTTTAATTTTCTTTTATCTAAATTTCATCTAATTGGCATTTTATTGTTCTCACAAATGTCTACGTTCTTATTTTGTTTTTAATATTTTTATGACTTGCTGCTTTTATCTGTGTTACTTTTCTTGTCCAGCGCCTTGGGCCCCTTTGAGGGTGGTGGAAAGCGCTATATAAATAAAGCTTGATTGATTGATTGATTGATTGATTGATTGATTGATTGACTGAGGTTTACAGCCCTCTATACCCTTTCTGCCCAATCCAGAGATATGAGGGCACTCTGACATTCTTCTGAAATGTTTTATGTTTTCTTTTTAGTGTGTGAACAAATCTCACCACCACCTCAAATATCCACATTCACACAAATGTAAAATGTGCTAACTCTCTTTCACGTGCATAAAACACAGCAGAAAAAAATCCTACAATGTGTTGACAGTTAAACACTTGGAAAGTGTGTGTCCACATCTTCAAAGAGGGGAGGGAAGTACTTCGACTGCAGAGATATTGATGCATATTGATATTAAAGTTCTTTGGTGTGTTCTTGCTGTGTTGAAATTCTAATTCCATCTTTTAGTTCTTTTTAAAACACAGAAAGGTTTTATTTACCTGCAATGTTTTGTTTCGTTTCGTTTCATCAGCCTGACGAAGTTTGCAGCCGCAAACGAAACGTTGCAGGTAAATAAAACCTTTCTGTGTTTTTAAAATAACTAAAAGATGGAATTGATACTAAAGTTATTCTCCAGGAATATCACATATAAAGAATAAAGTCATGTGGGCTTTAGGTAAGCTTAAGACTGCCTGTAGCCCTGGGTTATGCTTGTTTCACTTAGAGCACCAGTCTACATATTCTACAGGATAAGTACCGACAAAACACCTTTTAAAGATCGCTGTAGCTACTAAGTTGTTCGGCCAGTAGTGATAAATATGTTAGTTTGCTGAATCTCCATAAACAGCACATTGTATTGTCAGCTGCGGTTTTCAACTATTCGTTTTCAGTTACAGGTATAGCGTGTAATTGGGCTTGGCATGTGGGAGTCCTTGTCTGTTTGATCAATAGCCACAGTTGGAGAGTAATTAGCCCAGCTCTACGAGCTCCTGCTGGCTTCTCAGTTGTGTCCATGATCCTATCAACAGCTGATTAATTTCCAACTTTGATGCAGTCGTCTTTTCTTTGGCTCAGATTCTCTACCATTCACTGCCTCTTGCCTCGCCAACACCAAAGAAACGTTCTGCAGCAGATCACTAATGTAGCGAGTTAAGTCCTCCACTTTTGTTGCATGCATGAGTGCTCGTTTGCATACTCGCCTGTGTGCATAAATATGTGCAGAACTCGAGATGGGCTCTATTACTTCTGTAGCAGGATATCCATCTATTTAAGTATTTATTTCATCAAGAGTATATATGCATTTTGTTGGGGGGTATTGGGCCATGAAGAAGCATGTGTCACGGCCTTTTCACAATCCCTTATGAGCAAATCCCAATCCCCGTCCCTGCCTTGCCCCTGGCAGGCCCAGCTCAGAGTTCTTCTTATAGCCATGAAGGGATTTGGGCTGGATGGGCAGACCCTAACTGGGCTGATTGCTTTGAATGGCGCAGGCTAAAGCTGCCTTTGAAAGCAGGCCGTTGATGAGCGCCTTCTCAGTGGAGCCTGTGTAGTCACTGCCTCTGGGAGGGACCCTCTCTAATATCCCAGCCTAAGATATAGAGCAGGAGGCTGGGATCACCATTTACCTCCAGCCATACACGCACGCATATGTTGCACGTAGACACACACAAACACAGCCACTTACTTAGAAAACAGAAAAGTACTTTCTGTAAACTTTGACTCCTACTTATGTTTCCTTTTTGTCGGTGCATCTGTCATTCAGAGTGCAACCCTGACTTCTACCTTTTCAAAGTGTTGTAAAATTCATTGTTACTGTAAGTCATCATTCAGTGGAAGAGCAGCATACTAGTCATCTTTAGATTGGTGCTGAAGGTTAGTTGGTAATATGTTCAAAGGAGGAAATAAAGGATTTCCAAAAGCTGTTTGTGGACCGACTCATTTGCTTGCTTGGTGTTTCACCTCGTCCTTTTGCTCTCATAAAACACCTTGAACATGAGAGAAGACAAATTACAGCTTCAGACACAGGTGTCTTTGTGCGTGTTTTTATCTCTCAGCAGGCCCTTGGGGGAACATTACCTGTGTTCCACAGGGCTGGCTGTGACATGGGAACCGTCACTGCTAGGAGCCCTCGGGCCCAGGCTGCTGCTCTGAACAGGGTGGCCCTCTTCCTTTGCTAGCCTGTCCCCCTGAGCAACAAGGCCTCAACTTAGGATAGCTCCACTCTCAGCACTCCTGACCTCTGCCCTATAACCCAGTTACCCCTTACCTTTGCTATCGTCTAAGCCACGGGAACAGGAATGTCCGTCGTAAGCATCCTTGGTGATTAACATGAAAACAGAACCTACACAAGTTCCTGCTCATTATGGTGATTTGTGCAAGCTAAGGCACGAAGACGTCGGGCTTTTTGACTAGCTGTCGTTGCTGTGTTCAAACTTATGGAAAAATTCCTCGCTAATTTTACTGAAGTCAGTAAACTTTGTTTCAGCGTCTAGCACTTGAGGATATGTTCTTGCCTTTCACAGCAGCTAAATGGCTTCAGGCGAAACAAGCTCATTTTCTGTGGAGGAAAGAAGTAGCAGTAAATTACTGATAAGTGACAGAGAGAGCAGCTTATCTTGTGACACAATCAGTGTGGAATGAAGGCCTGTTGTGTGTACGGCAACCCTTTGACACGTTTCAATACAACGATGAAGGTGATTGAAGCATAGGTTCATGGCTGAATGAGGAAGAAGCTGTTGAAGGACAGATTGTAAGAGTGTGCGGTGCAAGAAGCTCTCTTAGTTTTATTTTCAATCACAGTTTATGATTTTTCATGGTCATCTCTCTCCTGCCTTCCTTTCAAAATAATCCACTGTTGGTTTTAGTTATTCTGGCCTCCTCTCATTTCAGAGGCTTATTTTTGAAAATGTCGCTATTATAGCCAAACGGTTTCTGTGCCTTTCTAAACACAGCAAGGCATTAGGCTGGGCTCTGGTTTCAGGGACTGGCTCTTAATGAGAGACCCAATCAAACAGAAGGAAAACACGGATCAGCCCAGCTACACCAGACCCAACCTGTGGTTTACCTCTTGAAACATAACCACACGTCTACATTCTCTTTTCTTTTCCTTTCTTGTTCCCTTCCCTCCCTCCACCTCCTGCTATGATTCACTTTTCTTTTAAAACCAAACTCCATCAAAGTTACTTGTGCAGCTGCATGGGTTCACACTGATGTATAAGTAAATAGATTCATCACAGACCAAAACTTGAACAGCTGATTTGAGTGGATTGTATGAATGGCGCTAGGATTATTGGTTCCACATCATATTAGCAGATATGTTTCTCTCAAGTCATGAACCGACACCACGAGTCAGTGCACTGAAAGACTAAAATGTCCCATAATTATAGGTTAGCAGATGTAAAGTTTACAACTTCCACATCAGAGACATGTCACCATTGTTTTCTTTGACTACAGATGCTTCCTCCTTCAGCACTAAGAATAAACGCAACATAAAGAAGAGTGGGTTAGGTCCCAATGTCGTGGGTTGTCACAACATTGCAGTAAAGTTGTGAATACGTGGCGACAACCTCCCGCAACGCTTCATGTGACGTCCTGACAACTACGCGGTTGAGCTTCACTTGTTAAGTCCCCACAACGTAACATGCGACATTCAAGCAATGTTACAAGTGTCGGAAAAAACCTTACGACTACGTTGTTGCGACTGACCTGTGTTAGTACTGGAAAGGTGAAATCTAAGCCCCTCCCCTATTTAAAGTGGGGGTTTCACGTTTGACACAGAAAGCTTCTTTTACTCCTCTCTCCAACCATCTATCTTCTCTGTCCAGAATGTGGACTTTGTCATCTTCAAAGGCGTGTCCCTTGTCCTTCAGGTGAAGGTGGACTGCAGTCTTGACCTGAAGAGGTGGCTCTCCTGTGTTGTGCCATGCTCTTGTGTAATTGTTGTTTAGTTTCCCCGATGTAAACATCTGGACAGTCCTCACTACATTGGACTGCATAAACAACGCCTCTGAGCTTCTGTTTGGGTGTTTTGTCTTTTGGATGGACCTGTTTTTGTCTGAGGGTGTTGTTGGGTTTAAAGTTTACCGGGATGTTGTGTTTGGAGAAGATTCTTCAAAGTTTCTCTGAGACTCTTGTCACGTATGGGATGACAGTGCCTTTGCGCCTGTTGTCCTTTTCTTTGCTGGTTGTTGCTTTGGATGATTTGTAGATTTTACAAAGGCCCAGTGAGGGTATCTGCAGTTCTGGAGAGCTTTCTTGAGTGTTTTTCGTCCTTTGGCCTTCCTTCAGTCTTTGTGGGAATGCTCTCAGCCCGATGGTGTAAAGTCCTGATGACTGACACGTTGTGCTCCAGTGGGTGATGTGAGTCCAAATGCAGATACTGGTCTGTATGAGTTGGTTTCCTGTAGACTTCAATGCTGAGACTTCCATCCTGTTCAATGTTCACAGCACAGTCCAAGAAGGGCCGTTGGTTGTTGTGGGCATCTTTCCCGGTGAACTTGATGTTCTTGTCCACGGCATTAATGTGCTTGGTAAAGTCTTCTACTTCCTTTGTGGGAATTTTGACCCACGCGTCGTCCACATTCCTGAACCAGTGGCTTGGCGTTGTTCCATGATAGGCGTTCAATGCTCTGGTTTCATGAGTCATGTTGCTGTTAGCCAATCCGAGGAGCGGTATCCTAATATCTGGAAATAAAACTCCAAATCCTGTCGTCTGAAGCTCAACTGTGATGTGGCTCACTTCTAGTTCCTGAAACAGGCACACCAGAGCTTTATTTCCAAAGAGTATGACTTACAAGGCATTCAGTCCTACCTGGGACCACTGCAGATGTTTTAAAAATCTGAGTAAAGTTGACCTTTAAATGCTTGCCAGAAGGTCGCATCTTACATAACCAGACATGTTCACAAAGCCGGACGTCAGTGGAGAATGGTCTGGCTTCACCTCGATAAGGTTCTGGTATCAAGAGTTAAAATACTTTAACTGGTTAGAATTTCAATCAATCAACCACTAATGAAGCACTTTGGTTACCCTTCCATAATGTTGTTACGGTGGAACTCATGCAGCTGGGTAGAAGGCATGCCCCCATTATTAGCTGACCTTATAAAAACAAATGACCTACGTTCAATTCTGCAAAGATACTTTTAGCTTTGTGTCATAAAAAAGTACTTTAAAATGTGACCCGGGGCTCTCCACAACTAACCACATGGAATTAGATTTTATTTGTTGTGATGGATGTCTGCTATGTGCCCAGAACACCGTATCAATAAGACAGTGACTTTGACTGCTGGAAAACTGCAGTTGAAGAGAGAATGAGAAATAAGGAGAGGAGGCAGGAAGCCGAGCGTCTTCTGTCACTCTGACACTCGACAGTCTTCTGCAGCGGGGACTATGATTTATAGAGTAGTTTCCATGTTGAACCTTGAGACAGGGCGGAAAGCTCTGCCAACCCCGTCTCAGGCATGTCCTGTGCACACATATCGTAGCTTTATTTCAATGTCTGTTTATAGTTTTGACGGATTATGAAAAAGCAATGCCGAATGGATAACCCCCCCCCCCTTTTTCTGTTCCCTTTTTTCCCAAAGTGAGTGATTGTTAAACAGTTTATGTATTCTCTTTCTGCTTGTGTGTTTATTGGAGGCAGCGAATTAGGTTTGAAACCATCACCTGAGGTTGTGTTTGAAACTTGAAAGGAAGCCCCCATAGCACAGGCCTCCTCCTTCTCTCTCATCCCCCCTCATCCTCTCTATTTGCTTTACTCTTTCTTTTCCTCCCTCCCTCCCTCTCACTCACTCGCACACAAACTCACACTCACAGCACAGTTGTCACACAGTGGCACTGCTATCTGCACATTATTAGTTATTACTTTATCGGCTCCCAAAGCTGTCAGCAGACACCCTCCTGGAATATACGGCAGGCATAAGCCATCAGTCCTCATTACGCTAGACCCGTTTGCAATTTACACCCAGCTTCTGCTCACACATTCATGACAACATGCTAATATGCGTGCGTTTCTGTGTGTATGTGTGTGCATGCTTCTATGCAGATGACAGGGCTGCACACATATGATATGAGCGCACCTTTGAGGAATCACGTTCACATGTTCAAGTGGAGCATGGCTAATGTGCAATGTGATAAAAGCATCCGCCAGGCCTTTATGTGTGTGTTTGAAGAGAGCTCGGGCTTGTGTTTTTCATGTTCGGAGCCTGCACTCTGGAGCCACCAGGAGGCGAGGACGCCATGAGAAAAAGCCACTCAGGGCGTCTCAGGTCCTGCCCCACACACAGGTGTGCAGGAAAACCCCAGAGGCCTCTTGGACAGAACAAGGCCCAGCACGTATGGCTGGGTGAGTTACTACGCCTCCCAAAGATATATGCTGAGATAAAGATGAACGTCATACCACCTTAACCAGAGATGTGAGTAAGTGTGTGGAAAACGGAGGTGGTGAGGCTGTAAAAATAAAAAGAGCCTTGCATCAACATAATGAATTATGTTTGATTCAGCCTTTGCACATTTTGCCTGAGGTGTCTGTCGTGAACAGCCGTACGAGTCGGGTTTTCGTCATTACTGTCGGTGTTTGACTATGAAGATTGTGCAAATCAGACCTCCTGCACCGACACGTTGCTGGCAGCAACTAACCTCTCTATCGTTTGATCTGGCAAAGTGGCCACATTAGCGCTGACTAATTCCTTGACTGTGGGTTTGGAAACAGAACACGTTCCTGGGGCCTGCTGTCACACCGTCACTGTGAGAGCCCAGTTAAAAAACAATAGTCATGTCGCTCGTCTACGTGTAAATCACTGAGCAGGCATCCAAGCCTGGCACGAGGAAGAGTTTGGCAACATGTTTTTGTTGTTGTTGGTGATGTTTACCTGAGGCTTTCGGGAATTTTCTATGAATGAATTTATTGTTACACAGAAGGAAGTAGAAATACTTTTGTTTAAGAATGTTTGTGTTGTCACACTGAGTTTAATTAAAGATAAAGCCAGTAAAAAAAAAGATCCAAATCCATTCATGCTCACATGGTGTAATCAAAAATATTATAAACACACACACACACACACACACACACACACACACACACACACACACACACACACACACACACTAGTAATTTTAAAAGAACAAAATGGTTTGAAAATTGTAAATTTTCTGTCTTCACAGCTTCCATTTCTCAACAGGAATATTTTTATTTTAGGCCGTCATGAAAGGCCTTTAATTAGTATATGGTTAGAATAGAAATGCTGTTAGCAAAAAACAGTAATTGTTTATTTGTTAAATAATTCACGGTTGATATAAACACACTTAAAAGTAGGCCTTCAGAAAAATATATACATATATAAATCAGTTTCTCTGATTTGTGATTCATTATAACATAAACTACTGTGGTTTCTACTAACTGTACCCTTACCATATACCATAAACTACTGTGGTTTCTACTAACTTTACCCTAACCATATACCATAAACTACTGTGGTTTCTACTAACTCTACCCTAACCATATACCATAAACTACTGTGGTTTCTACTGACTAACCATATACCATAAACTACTGTGGTTTCTACTAACTAACCATATACCATAAACTACTGTGGTTTCTACTAACTCTAACCATATACCATAAACTACTGTGGTTTCTACTAACTCTAACCATATACCATAAACTACTGTGGTTTCTACTAACTCTAACCTAACCATATACCATAAACTACTGTGGTTTCTACTAACTTTACCCTAACCATATACCATAAACTACTGTGGTTTCTACTAACTCTACCCTAACCATATACCATAAACTACTGTGGTTTCTACTAACTAACCATATACCATAAACTACTGTGGTTTCTACTAACTCTAACCATATACCATAAACTACTGTGGTTTCTACTAACTCTAACCATATACCATAAACTACTGTGGTTTCTACTAACTAACCATATACCATAAACTACTGTGGTTTCTACTAACTCTAACCATATACCATAAACTACTGTGGTTTCTACTAACTAACCATATACCATAAACTACTGTGGTTTCTACTAACTCTAACCATATACCATAAACTACTGTGGTTTCTACTAACTCTAACCATATACCATAAACTACTGTGGTTTCTACTAACTCTAACCATATACCATAAACTACTGTGGTTTCTACTAACTAACCATATACCATAAACTACTGTGGTTTCTACTAACTCTAACCATATACCATAAACTACTGTGGTTTCTACTGACTAACCATATACCATAAACTACTGTGGTTTCTACTAACTCTAACCATATACCATAAACTACTGTGGTTTCTACTAACTAACCATATACCATAAACTACTGTGGTTTCTACTAACTCTAACCATATACCATAAACTACTGTGGTTTCTACTAACTAACCATATACCATAAACTACTGTGGTTTCTACTAACTCTAACCATATACCATAAACTACTGTGGTTTCTACTAACTCTAACCATATACCATAAACTACTGTGGTTTCTACTAACTCTAACCATATACCATAAACTACTGTGGTTTCTACTAACTAACCATATACCATAAACTACTGTGGTTTCTACTAACTCTAACCATATACCATAAACTACTGTGGTTTCTACTGACTAACCATATACCATAAACTACTGTGGTTTCTACTAACTCTAACCATATACCATAAACTACTGTGGTTTCTACTGACTAAACATATACCATAAACTACTGTGGTTTCTACTAACTCTAACCATATACCATAAACTACTGTGGTTTCTACTAACTCTAACCATATACCATAAACTACTGTGGTTTCTACTGACTAACCATATACCATAAACTACTGTGGTTTCTACTAACTCTAACCATATACCATAAACTACTGTGGTTTCTACTGACTAAACATATACCATAAACTACTGTGGTTTCTACTAACTCTAAACATATACCATAAACTACTGTGGTTTCTACTAACTAACCATATACCATAAACTACTGTGGTTTCTACTAACTCTAACCATATACCATAAACTACTGTGGTTTCTACTAACTAACCATATACCATAAACTACTGTGGTTTCTACTAACTCTAACCATATACCATAAACTACTGTGATTTCTACTAACTCTAACCATATACCATAAACTACTGTGGTTTCTACTAACTAACCATATACCATAAACTACTGTGGTTTCTACTAACTCTAACCATATACCATAAACTACTGTGGTTTCTACTAACTCTAACCATATACCATAAACTACTGTGGTTTCTACTAACTAACCATATACCATAAACTACTGTGGTTTCTACTAACTAACCATATACCATAAACTACTGTGGTTTCTACTAACTCTAACCATATACCATAAACTACTGTGGTTTCTACTAACTCTAACCATATACCATAAACTACTGTGGTTTCTAGTAAAGCTACCCTAACCATATACCATAAACTACTGTGGTTTCTACTAACTGTACCCTAACCATATATCATAAACTACTGTGGTTTCTACTAACTGTACCCTAACCATATATCATAAACTACTGTGGTTTCTACTAACTCTAACCATACACCATAAACTACTGTGGTTTCTACTAACTCTAACCATATACCATAAACTACTGTGGTTTCTAGTAAAGCTACCCTAACCATATACCATAAACTACTGTGGTTTCTACTAACTGTACCCTAACCATATACCATAAACTACTGTGGTTTCTACTAACTGTACCCTAACCATATATCATAAACTACTGTGGTTTCTACTAACTCTACCCTAACCATATACCATAAACTACTGTGGTTTCTACTAACTTTACCCTAACCATATACCATAAACTACTGTGGTTTCTACTAACTGTACCCTAACCTCGTCTCTCGTCTCGTCTCGTCTTCCTCCGCTTATCCGGGTCCGGGTCGCGGGGGCAGCATCCCAACTAGGGAGCTCCAGGCCGTCCTCTCCCCGGCCTTGTCCACCAGCTCCTCCGGCAGGACCCCAAGGCGTTCCCGGACCAGATTGGAGATGTAACTTCTCCAACGTGTCCTGGGTCGACCCGGGGGCCTTCTGCCGGCAGGACATGCCCGAAACACCTCCCCAGGGAGGCGTCCAGGAGGCATCCTGACCAGATGCCCAAACCACCTCAACTGGCTCCTTTCGATCCGGAGGAGCAGCGGTTCTACTCCGAGTCCCTCCCGAATGTCCGAGCTCCTCACCCTATCTCTAAGGCTGAGCCCGGCCACCCTACGGAGGAAACTCATTTCGGCCGCTTGTATCCGCGATCTCGTTCTTTCGGTCATTACCCAAAGCTCATGACCATAGGTGAGGATTGGGACGTAGATCGACCGGTAAATCGAGAGCCTGGCTTTCTGGCTCAGCTCCCTCTTCCCCACGACAGATCGGCTCAGCGTCCGCATCACTGCAGATGCCGAACCAATCCGCCTGTCGATCTCCCGATCCCTCCTACCCTCACTCGTGAACAAGACCCCGAGATACTTAAACTCCTCCACTTGAGGTAGGACCTCTCCCCCGACCCGGAGGTGGCAAGCCACCCTTTTCCGGTCGAGAACCATGGTCTCAGATTTGGAGGTGCTGATCCTCATCCCAGCCGCTTCACATTCGGCCGCGAACCTACCCAGCAAGAGCTGAAGGTCAGAGCTGGATGAAGCTAGGAGGACCACATCATCCGCAAAAAGCAGAGACGAGATTCTCCTGCCACCAAACTCGACACACTCCACACCACGGCTGCGTCTAGAAATTCTGTCCATAAAAGTGATGAACAGAACCGGTGACAAAGGGCAGCCCTGGCGGAGTCCAACCCTCACTGGGAACAGGTCCGACTTACTACCGGCTATGCGGACCAAACTCACGCTCCTCTGGTAAAGGGACTGAATGGCCCTTAACAGAAAGCCACCCACCCCATACTCCTGGAGCGTCCCCCACAGGGTGCCCCTGGGGACACGGTCATAAGCCTTCTCCAAATCCACAAAGCACATGTGGATTGGTTGGGCAAACTCCCATGCCCCCTCCATCACCCTTGCAAGGGTATAGAGCTGGTCCACAGTTCCACGGCCAGGACGAAAACCACATTGCTCCTCCTCTATCTGAGATTCAACTATCGATCGGACCCTCCTCTCCAGTACCTTGGAGTAGACCTTTCCAGGGAGGCTGAGGAGTGTGATCCCCCTATAGTTGGAACACACCCTCAGGTCACCCTTCTTAAAGATGGGGACCACCACCCCGGTCTGCCACTCCCTAGGAACTGCCCCCGATGACCACGCAATGTTGTAGAGACGTGTCAACCATGACAGCCCTACAACATCCATAGCCTTGAGATACCCAGGACGAACCTCATCCGCCCCCGGGGCTCCGCCGCTGTGTAGTTGTTTGACTACCTCAGCAACTTCTGCCCCCGAGATCGGACAGTCCATCCCCAGGCCTCCCAGCTCTGGTTCCTCCTCGGAATGTGCATTGGTGGGATTGAGGAGCTCCTCAAAGTATTCCTTCCACCGTCCGACTATAGCCTCAGTTGACGTCAGCAGCTCCCCATCCCCACTGTAAACAGTGTGAGCGAGTTGCTGCCTTCCTCTCCTGAGGCGCCGGACAGTTTGCCAGAACCTCTTTGGAGCCGATCGATAGTCTTTCTCCATGGCCTCACCAAACTCCTCCCACGCCCGAGATTTTGCCTCGGCAACTGCCACTGCTGCACCCCGCTTGGCTATCCGGTACCTGTCTGCTGCCTCCGGAGACCCACAGACCAGCCACGCCCTGTAGGCCTCCTTCTTCAGCCTGACGGCTCCCCGAACCTCTGGTGTCCACCAGCGGGTACGGGGGTTGCCACCACGACTGGCACCGGCTACCTTACGGCCACAGCTAGCAACAGCCGCCTCGACAATCGCAGAGTGGAACAAGGCCCACTCGGACTCAATGTCCCCCACTGCTCTCGGGACGTGGTCAAAGCTCTGCCGGAGGTGGGAGTTGAAGACCGTTTTGACAGGTTCTTCTGCCAGGCGTTCCCAGCAGACCCTCACTATGCGTTTGGGTCTGCCAGGTCTACGCGGCATGTTCCCTTGCCATCTGATCCAACTCACCACCAGGTGGTGATCAGTTGACAGCTCCGCCCCTCTCTTCACTCGGGTGTCCAAAACATACGGTCGCAGGTCAGATGATACGACTACAAAATCTATCATCGACCTGTGACCTAGGCTGCCCTGGTACCAAGTGTACCGGTGGGCATCCTTATGTTCGAACATGGTGTTCGTTATGGCCAAACTGCGGCTTGCACAGAAGTCCAATAACAAAACACCGCTCGAGTTCTGATCAGGTGGGCCGTTCCTCCCAATCACACCCCTCCAGGTCAAGCTGTCATTGCCCACGTGAGCATTGAAGTCCCCCAGCAGGACAATGGAGTCCCCTGATGGAGTACTATCTAGCACTCGTCCCAGGGACCCCAAAAAGGGTGGGTACTCTGAACTGATATTTGGCCCATAAGCACAAACAACAGTCAGGACCCGTTCCCCGACCCGAAGGCGCAAGGAAGCTACCCTCTTGTCCCCCGGGGTAAACCCCAACACACAGGCAGAGAGTCTCGGGGCTAACAAAAAGCCAACCCCAGCCCTCCGCCTCTCACCCGGAGCAACTCCAGCAAAGTAGAGTGTCCAACCCCTCTCCAGGTCTCGGGTTCCAGAGCCAATGCAATGTGTCGAGGTGAGTCCGACTATATCAAGCCGGTACCGCTCAACCTCTGCCACAAGCTCCGGCTCCTTCCCCGCCAGCGAGGTGACGTTCCATGTCCCAAAAACTAGTTGATGTACCCTAACCATATACCATAAACTACTGTGGTTTCTACTAACTTTACCCAAACCATATACCATAAACTACTGTGGTTTCTACTAACTTTACCCTAACCATATACCATAAACTACTGTGGTTTCTACTAACTCTACCCTGCACCGATGCGGAATCATGCACAGCTGAATCGCGATGCATCTTAGAATCGATCATTTTTCCCACCTCTAGTTTTTACCAATTTTAACCTTAAACATATACTGTAAACTACTTTGGTTTCTATTATGATTCCAAGGTTTTACCTGACTTTCTTTGTCACATATGGAACCGTTCATAAGCGACTGGAGACTTAAGTTCAGCTCTTCTAGTAGTTTTGTGAAGGAAGGTTATTGAAAGAAGGTCATCATTAGTAACAATTTCCAAGCCTTTGATGTAATGGTGTCTCCATATTGGTTACCATGGGAGACAGAGAGGGAGTCAGAGTGAAAGAGAAGTCACTATTTGTCTACTAACAGCATTATCAAGGGAATGCAGGAGTGTGCATGGCCAGCAGCAACAGGATGGAGCTGAAGTTGCTCTTGGAGAGGGACTCTCCATCCCACATAATACCAAACACAATTATGCTAACTTTTTCTGTGAGAACAACACAAAATAATGGCTTTAATATATGCCCTTACCTCCAGCGAGTATTTTGTATGTAAATTAGTTTTGATTTCAGGGATGAAGAGGCGGCGTGTCTCTTGCATCCATCCATCTTTTGTTGCCGGGCGGATTAAGGGAGATCTGTTATGGTTTGTTAACATGAGAGCTTTTGATTCGAATTGAAACGAAACCATGTGTAGAATTAGATTAAAGACAATGTGTGATGAGTGGAGGCCTAGGCATGTGCTGGACTTCACCCGCCCATACAGCAGCGCTCATCGCCGTGGTCCCATTGTTTGTCCAGCTTCTGTTGTGAAGTGGCTTTTTGTCCTGTTTTTTTGTTCTGTAGTGGGTTATAATAACTCATATAAATCACGGTGACTGAGCTGAAGCTCCGCTGTTTGGGCTTGGCATTGATGGAAGGCATGGCTCTCCAGAGGACGGGTGTGCAGAAAGTCCGGCGTATGGGGAAGGAAAGTTTGAAAGTCAGTAGGCTTTAGGTTTGACTGTGTTGTTTTGTTGTGAAAGGAATCAACCTGAGGTTTACTTCTGGGGAGGAAGGTCAAACAAGAGGGAGGGAAGCTTTGATAGTGATCTACAAACAGTGTGTTAAACCAGTTCAGGTGAAGATGTGAGAAGAAGAAAAAAACAAAATTCTCTCCTCTCTTTTGCCTTGCCTGAAGCGCTGTGTGGACATCAAACAGAAAAGGAGAAAAATGACGAGGATAATATCAGGCAGCTCTCATTAAAACGAGTGCTCCAACATCGGCTGTAGGAGAGAACAGAAATAGTGTTCTCGGAAAGAGGGATGAAGTTGGAGTGTGCTTTTCTAATGCTAACTGACCTTAGTGGAGGTGTGTGTTTGTGATACTGTTTAGGGATGATAAATGAAGGAATCAGGAATTAGTTAAAGCCCTCACTGTGTTCATTATTAGTCCGTGATGTTTTGTCAATAGAGAGACTCACATCGTCTTGTAAGCTTTGGGCGGTGCATTTAGCTGTACGGCTGGGAATAGTCCGTAACTCTGTTTTACATAGAAAATAGCCCAGAGGAAAATGAGGGAGGGGGGGAGTGCAAAGAGTAACCACTGATTAATTATGCACATCCCTGATTGTGACATGCTATCTGCTGCTATTAATGGGCAAGGATAATCACTCCGGATTGTAATTGTAGCCTCTGACTTCGGAAGTGTTGTGTGTCCGACATCAATCTTCATACCAAACCCCACAATTCGGCGAGCAACTTCAGTCTGCAACTGTTGTTGAGTTTCCAACTCGAGACGTGGGGGGGGCAGAAAGGGTGGAGGTTGCTTCAAATGGTGTCAGGCAAGTTGGAGCAGGAAGTCGGGATATTACGGTACACTGCTTGAGGTTATAAAAAATAATTAGAGATCTGTGTGTGTGTGTGTTGGGGTGGGGGGGTGGGGGAGCTATATGGAAGTTTTCACAGTTTTCATTGTTTGAGATTTTAATTCCGCTCAAAATGAGTGTCATTATTCTCATGTGAGAAATATGCAAGAGCTTGGGAAAGAAAAATCACATTAAAATGTTAAATATGGGTTAATAAGAAAATAGCTTTCACCAACAAATTTTAAAGTGTCATCCAACCTGCCATGGAGCGGCATTAGGCGGTGCATTTGGGATGAAATGTGTCTTTGAAAATGTAAATGTCTGTCTGGTGTCATCTTTGTAATAATTCAGCCTATTAGAGTAAAATATAAGGAAGATAAATTGACAGTTTATCTCATTTTTTTCCATTTAAAACGCAAACTTGATTCAACACAAAGTGATATTGAGCTCAGCTCCTTTCGCTTTTCTCCCCCTCTCAGGTTCTGAAAGCTTCTCTGGCGGTTTGTTTTGAAGTCAAAATGAAATGAAAAAAATAATTAGGGGGAAGGAAAACTTTTAGGGGGAATTTCAGAATTCAAAGCAATCAAAACCTTGAAAGTGACTTTTGGTTTCATCGTCAGAGAGCGTCCTGCCCAACCACACACACACACACACACACACACACACACACACACACAGTAATGGGCATCCTTTTTGCAAACATTCATGACGTGTTCCTTTTTATTCTACCCTGTGTGAGAATGCTTGGCTGGTTGGTAAAGAGTAGGGATGTGTATTGGTGAAATTCTGGCGATACGGTATGTGTCACGATACGGGGGAGGTGATACGAAGTTTACGATATATCGCGATACATTCAGCCAGATGGTATTATTTGGACTGAAATGATTGTAGGAAAATTCAAAAAACGGTCCAAACGGATACGTAACATGTTTAACATGAGGTATATGAACCATAATAGAGTGAGTAGTGGGAACAAAACCCATTGCACACTGCTGCAGACTAGCAGTCAGTGTTTGAATTGCACCAAAAGAAAAGAAAATACACAAATGTTTGCATGTAAATTATTTCTAAATTTCGATACACGGCTTTTGAAAATCGATATAACATTACAGGAAAAAATATAGCGATATATTGCCATATCGGTATTTTCTTACATCCCTAGTAAGGAGTTTGCATGGCAGGTAAAGCAGGGAAAATGCGAGGTCACAAAGCAGATTAGTGAAGAACAGGTGTGATAGCTGGAGAGGTTCGGCCACAGAAATCCATAAAAGCAGCATTAAAAAGCTCGTGTATTTTTTTGTTTCTTTTGATTTGTTTTTCCAGGCCTATCGGTGATGCTAAACAAACAGCAAATGCTTTGGAGAGACACATTAGCTGTAACCGCCCTTGATCTGGCAGTGCTTAGAATGCTGTCGGTATGGCTAATAAACACTTCATTTAGTTTTAATGGTGCCGGCGCCTCTCAGCAGCCTTCAAAAGTACCCTTTATTTGGGTCATTTACAGCTCTTCCTCGAGGAGCACCCAAGGGACAGCTGATCCAGTCCACATCACTGTCTGCCAGAGCACTTCAGGCCCGGGGAAGATTAATAGGGCTATCTGGGAAAAATAAATAAGTGATGGGCTTTACTCCTGCCAAACAGCCCTGAGAGCTTATTAAGGCAAAGTGGGTGAAGATGGGGCATTAGAAAAAGAGAAATTAATATGAATTTTCACCTTTTAATGTGTGGCCTGGGTAGGGCTTGCTCTGATCCATTTTGACTCATTCATTCCATCGCCTTGTGTGCTCTCTCCTGTCTTCTTCTGACTGCGTGCTTGTCTTCTGTAATTGTAAACAGCGCAATTATGGATCATGTGAGATTTAATTATAGTTTGTAGAGAGCCCTTGGGGAGCTCTGGCAGAATGCTGTGGCTGATAAAAACGTCAGCTCATCAGCACCCCCAATGCTGGCGAGCCCCAGCGAGAGTTGACCAAAGGGAACCATTCCCCCTGGGCCCTCCCAGCCAACGGACCAATTAGTATTAGTCGGGAATTAATCTTAACAGGACACAGTTACTCAAACAGGTCCTCCCAAGGTGAGAAAAATTAATGGGGTTGGCTTATTGGTTATTGCTGCTGTTGTCTTCTAGGTCGTTCCCCAATCTGTGCATGGGCTTAGACGTCTCCACAGACCAGATCACCCTGTAGCAGACATGTGTTCTTCTGCATGCACCATATTAAGACATGAGTTAGAGGAAGCTCCAAGGTTTAAAAACAAAGCAGATCAAACTCTCCCACTTTTTGTTTGTTACTTTAATTGTGCGCCATCATTGTTTGGTTGGGCTTTTTCGTTTGAGATGGAAACAACTTTTTTATTTAGACATTCAAGTCCCATTGTCAGATTCTGTGTACAATAGCTCAAACTGGGGTCCATGCTCAGTTTAAGTATTGATTTCTTAGGAGCACAGCTCCATTAAGGTCCTGCCCGGGGGTGTGCAAGGGTCAGCAGGGGAAGTTGTGGGCTACCGTGACCTCAGCTGCAGTTTACAATCGATTAGATCTGACTGAGAATGGAGAAAGTCCAGGGGAAGTAAGCACTGAGCCCCACATGCGATTAAGCTACATTAGCCCTCTGGTCAGAGCTGTTCCAGAGGTTGCAGTAAGTTAATTAGCACTTTCTTATGATATCAGTGATGACAGGGCTGAAGCAGCTAGCATTGATTTGACTTTACTCTATTTCAGCCTTTGAGACCAACCACCAAAGCACTGGATACTTGATTTGTAATCGTGCACACGGGTACCTGGAAACCACAAGTTATCACTGGTCCCCTTTGACTAGCAATCAGACTAGTTGTAAGGGCATGATTTAAATTTAGAGTGTGAAGAGTTTTGTTGCTGGGACCCTTTAACTCATTCGCTGCCGGCCGTTTCCTGATCGGTAAAGCCCTTCGCTGCCAGCGATTCTCAGCGTTTTACTGTTTTTTTAAGAGTCACAGAACGTTGCGCGCTAGGATGATGTCAACGCCAAAACAACCAAAACAAAGTGGAGACTCACCTCTTGCATCAGGAAGAATCCGCGCGTTTCGAGCGTTTTCCGTTCTTTTATAATCCGTTGTTGAATTGTGATCGGCAGAAGCTTTTCCGGTTTGCACCTCGCTTTTTTTTACAGCATCGGCCCAAAACGATCTCCTAACACAGGAGTGGGGAACCCTGGTCCTCGAGGGCCGGTATCCTGCACGTCTTTGCTCCAACACTTCTGATTCAGTGGTTGACCCACCTGTTCAGCAGCTCATCAGGCTCTACAGAAGCCCGTTAGTCACCTGCTGATTGAAATCAGGTGTGATGATTCAGGGTTGAAACTAAAATATACTGGATAGCGGCCCTCGATGGACCAGGGTTCCCCACTCCTGTCCTAACACAGGGACTTTCTGCTTCCTGATAACATGATGTGTGACGTACGCGGATGAAGATCGGCTTTAGAGCAGAGATGTTTGTTCTCACGGTGCGGGGGCTCGTCCGACGCCCACACAGTAAAAACATGCAGATGTCATTGGCAGTGAATGAGTTAATGTCTGATCCTTCCTTCATTGATGGTATCCTTACAGTTTGTACGACTTCAACGAGAGGAAGGATACCCGTTATGGACACGACTGGTTCTGGTCCTACCTTAATGATTTCCCATCACATCTTCCTCTTTTTATCGAGAACTTTTCATTTACTTTCGCTTATTAGAAAGGATAGATCAGGACGTACAGATGTAAGAGGATGGACTGTGTTCCACGCCACGTGACGAACATTCCCTTGTCACATTGCATCTCTCTATTAATCCCCCTGTTGTTTACTAGCCACTTCCTTTATTTGGCATTCTGCTCTGTTCTTGTCATCATCCTTTACCACTTCATCACTGATCGTTTACCCTCTGCTGGTCTCACAATACGCTCTTTGTTAAATGAAAGGTTTGCCAACAGTCTTTGTTCTTCCTCCTCTCCAGTACAGAACCCTCGATATTGTCTGTCTTCCGGGCCGCTAAACTGTGCACCATTTTCTTCTCCCCCGTCTGTAATGCTTTGTCTCCGCCTGTCTGTTATTGCTCGAGGCCCAGCCAGGCAAGTGAATGGCGACAGATGAAGCACCTCCTCTGTCAGCAGTGTTGGGAAGAATTAATCACAATTCAGTAAGTGCTCTGATGAGGATTCCAAGATCCTTGTTAGAGATAGAGCCATCAGGTGTGTCTGATTCATCATACGGTGACAGCAGCCTCGGGCAGGACACCAACACTGATATTATGACCTGTTTAGGACCAAGTCCTACCCTCAGGTGCTGGTGAACACGAGTGCTCAAAACTTAAGGTGAATATCCACACACCAACAAAGCTTGGAGTCAAACGTGTTATGTGGTCAAGGTGCTGATCACAGAATCGTTAAAAATCTGGATCGTTGAAATGTCCAACAAGGTCCAGCTCAGGGAAGGAGATCAGGTGTTCACTCACCTGTCCACACATGCCTGCATCATGCACGTTTGGCTAAATGGGGACTAAAAGTGGAATGTTACACAACTAAATCTGTGTGGTACATTTGCTTTAACAGGAATAGGAATTTTACTCAAAGCTAAAGTTTAAAGAGCAAGTCACCCCCAAATCAACTTTTTTTTTCTGATAAACTATATAAATGAGTGTCTAATCGTGCTGCAGACACGTGTCGTCAATAGTTTAGCACTTTAGTGCATTTTAGTAAAAATTTTCATTTTCTGCCTAAAACTGTCAGTGTTGTGCCGTTGTCAGGTAAAAACTCTGCACTGCATTTGAATTTAAATCTGCCACCGCTATTGGCTAAGAGGTACCCAGAATGTTAGCTGGTACCATATGATGTCACAATGTCGTTGTGAGCCTGTGTGTGTGTGTGTGTGTGTGTGTGTGTGTGTGTGTGTGTGTGTGTGTGTGTGTGTGTTAGCGGCTCCGCCCTCTTGGTCTGCTAGGCAACAGCATTTGTTGCATTTTTTCAAACAGGAAGTGGAGTAACACTCTGGTAGGGGATGACTTGCTCTTTAAAGTAACTAAAGTGTCCCATTAAAGATTCATTAGTTAACACACACACACACACACACACACACACACACACACACACACACACACACACACACACACACACACACACACACACACACACACACACACACACACACACACACACACACACACACACACACACACACACCATTATGAATGATGATACTGTTAAGCTCCACAGAGACACAGACAGGAACTAAACAGGCAAATTCCTTTGCATATTACTGACTTTATGTAGCTTTGTCTTTACTTGTCAGGGAAGAAGTTTATCTCCTTTAGAAAGACAAACTTTATCTTTTGCCCTTATTACTAATCTCTGACAGACCATCTGAGGAGCACATCCCCTAGGGCAGTGATGACCAACAGGACATCAGAACACGTAGAAAAATAATAAATGTGCCTGAAATGGTACAAATTATAAGTGTTCTGCTTTTGAAGGAGTCTAAGTGATGTGTGCTTTGTGTCTGCACTGGGTTGCACATTCCTCAGGGTAATTTACAACATGGCTGCGAGCAGCTTGTTTAATTTTGGAGCCCACATTAAAACGTTTGTGGCATATTGGCATATTTTTCTTGTTAAGCAATGTTTAAGGTAGAGATAGACATGGCGGTAATTGTGGGTTCGACAGAGTTGGAGTTTAGTTTGCAGACATCAACACTGCCTCTGTCTTGGGAAGAAAATGAGAGTCAAAAAATAATGCTGCAGATAAAGCATGAGAGGGGTATGGCTGCCGCTTAATTGCTTTACATTTAGGGATTCACATGGATGCTGCAAAGAAGTTTCAAAGTACGAGAGGAAACATTTGAGAAGAAAATAAACAAGAAAGCAATAAAAAATAACTGGGACAGAAATTAAGAATGAGGACACATCAGCCTGTAATAGCGGTAGCATAACAAACACAAGCCAAAATTAGATTCTCACAATAAACTGACAAGGGTATAAAAACACGCTTGCACGCATGTTGTGAGATTATAATGAGACATTGATTGTTTGTCCTCAATTTCCATTTTGGTTTCCTCCCCGATTGAAGGCAGACACTTGTAAACAGCCAACCTATGGCTTTGTTGTTCTCATTAGCTCTTCCTTCTACTTTCTCCACATGTTAAGATAACAGATCAAGACTCGAGGACCTGTCTCACTTCCTGTTTGCAGCAGAGCTTCCTGTCTTCCTGACCACGTTTAGGCCATCTGTTTCTGGGCTGCTGTTTATTGCCTGGTTTGCAACCATCTGAATGCTGCAGTCCTCGGGGTGTTTGTTTGTGCTGTCTTTTATTGTGCCATTTCTTAACTGCCAATGTGGCAAGACAGGAATGTGCCATTGCTTCTTGTTGGCTGCTGGAGTGAGAAAGACCAATTACCCAGGGCCTCGGTGCCGGGTTGCCATTGCAGTTTGTGCTGTGTATGTGTGTGTTTGTCTGTTGAGGTTGTTCTGGTGAGCAGCTGTCCCTGGCCCGGCTGGCAGTGATGGCTAGAGATGGTTACGCTGCAGCGGTGACAACAGGGAGGAAGAAAAAAGCAGACAGGCTCATAAGGGACTCCTCATGGGCTGTGTGCTGCCACCCTGGTACTGCTCAGCAGGCAGCACCCACTGTCTGTCTACTCACCACTTTTAACTGCCGTCTGATGTTGTAAAGTCTTGAATGTGACGCTGAAACTGGCATTCTGCAAGTTTACCCACGATGTGTGGCCAATTAGAGCTGGGGTTACAAGGCTGATGTATAAATTATAGTCTATTATTCCTTCTTCCCTCATGTTGACCATTAAGTACCGTGTCATTAGTTGCTTTAACAAGTGTGGTGGTGGCCCAGGAGGGTGAGCAATCTGTCTCGTGCTTTCCTCGATGGGTACGTAGCATGAGACACAAGAAAACGTTGACAGATTTCTGGGGAAGTTCATAGACCTTCACATAGCAGCTGTTAAATGTGAGGAAAGTGTCGGTTATATCAATGCTAGACATGTTTAGATGAGCATCCCTAAAGGAAAGGAAGTATCTGTGGAAATGGGAGGACCCCTTTAACGAGCATCTCACCACACTGCAGCTGATTGCAGTTGAGTTTCAGGCCTTTTTATTTTGCCTTTGAAATTTTGAACAAGTAAAAAAAAAAATTGACCAACCGACGTTCCCGCCTAAACGCTGCAGTCGTCACATGCACGAGGACGTTGTGTTAGTCAAAAGTCACGTGACGGGGTTAAATTTTGGACGAATTGACATAATTAAGACACGTTGAACTTAAATGTGAAAAGACATACAGTGATAATGCGCCTCATGTGGCCCAGCCATGAAGGAAACCGTCTGCTAATGTTATGGCAGTTACCCTCTTTTAAAATGACTTTCAGATTAGTTCATCTCAGCAGACGGTTACCAAACCCAGATTACAGATTAAAAAAAAACTGTGTTATTCTTAAAGTCTGCCTCAGTTGTTTGTTTTGGATTCGCTGCGACTGTACGTGTCGTTTTTCCTCTCTGGGTGGCGTTGTGTGTGACGTGGCATCGCCCCTGTGCCTGTCTCTCATATCCAGTGTGGCGGTGTAGTGAGCGGTGTCTAATGGAGCCTCTGATGAATAATGAGTCCATACACTGGTAATGTTCTGTGCCGAGTAACGGCTGCATTGGTTTCTGTCCTGTTAACTCCGCTGCTGTAAGATTGATTATGGTGTGTGCTCCAGTCATACAAAGACACTTCATTGGTTGGCGATGAAAATAAAGCTTCTCCCGCGGAAATGAAGAGCAATGCCACTCAAGCAAGGCAGACTAGCAGCAGACCTGGAAACAGCCACATCGTCCTGCCAGGAGTGACTGACACACCATGAAATATGCACTTCTCCAGTAGGACTTATTTGTCTACACTCTGCTATCTGCTAATTGAGGTGTGGTGCAGTTTATTTTTGCCTTAGTAGAAATGAAACACACACCCCCCCCCCCCTCCCCCCGATTAGGCCCCTCACCTTACTTAGAGATCCTCCACCAAGACTCTCCTTCAAATTGCACATGACACTGTGAAGAAACATCTAATAGAAGTGTGTAATGGGCTCTGATGACAAACTACACGGTTGGAAGACCATGTAATCTCCTCGCAATTAATTTAAGTGTGTCATGCGTGTGTGTGTGTGTGTTTATTTTCTCATTCTCTTTCTTTCCCGTCCAGCCTAACCAGATGCCACCAAATAAGTGGAAAAACATCGCCTGTCAGCGGTAAAAAATGAAGACCCGTACCTTTAACAAAGAGAGGTACTTAGAGCTGGCGGTGGGAGGCAGATGCAGGGTTGTTTGTGCTCCAGTGCTCCTCTGTGCCCCGGTTAGGGTCCTCCACAGCTCAACATCTGTACCTCCACCCGCCTAATTACCCACAGCACCCCTGCTCTCTCCTGGATAGTCTGTCACAAACTTAAAGCTTACAGAAGAGAGAGAGGGGGAAAAGTCAAGGACACGTTCGTCGATCTGCTTCAGAGGCTATCAGTAATAATGTCCAGCTTAGACTTTAGAGCGTTTTTATCTGTAACAGTTTATTGACTTTAACTCAGATTTGACATTTTAAATGATTAGAGACGCTCTGTTCAGATCATCGTTCTTCTCTAGCCTCCTTTCAACTTTTCTCATTTATCGTTGTTCTTACTTATTTCCCAACAGCATCGATTTGAAGACAGAGCAATTAGGTCCATTTTGGGGATAATTCCTCAGTCTTCACTTATTTTTATTAGTAAATGAGAAATTTGCCGTGCTTTGTGTAAGTTGCGGTGGTAGCTATCTGCATGGAGCTGCATTGATTTGATTAAAGGCATTACGCATTGTCTAATGAGCTTTACACATGGCTGAGTGGTGTATAATCTCCCAGTGATTTCTGACCCAGAACTCCTCTTCACACCCCCTCCTCCCCTCATTTTTCTCACGTTCTGCCCCATTCGCTCACTTTAAGCAGAGGACCAGACACTTAGCAGTTTGGGGAAGAGGTAACGGAAATCAATTGGGGCCACGGTTTGAAGAGTTCTTCTTCTTCCCCCTTTTCTGCTTCTCTCAAGTTAAATTGATTCCTGTGCTTGTTTTGCTTTAATATTCATTTTAGCTAAGTGTCGAGTAAATGTGGAGGGAATATGAATATTAGACGTGTAGCGCCGTTGCATTAGATCAGCTTTGAAAACTATAAATTTCATCCAGCTGAAAACTGACTGGTAATTAAAGCGTAGTGTGTGTATAATGCACAGAGTCTCCATCGGGTGTTTAGCTTTATCGAGCCTGTCTGGAAATAGGACTCATACCTGCTGCTCTGTGAATTGCAGCACATAAAAGATGGACTGAATATGTTCCCGGGGAATATTGCCCTCTCCAAAAGACCAATCCGTCTTGCTTAGGGAGGCAATCTTAGGTGCGGTAGATAAACTAATATTTGTGTATAACCTCAGTCAGACAATACAAATGATCGGATGATTTTTCATCTCCTTATGCATACAGGGAAATATGAAAAATTGAGGTTTAGGAATATTTGCAGGGTCTGCGAGGCGGCTGGCTGGGCCGCTGAGTGCCCTGGGCCACGCTCCTCACCAGCGACTGCAGAGAGAAGAGTGATGAGAATATTATACCCGTCTGTTTCCCGTCACTCCCCATCCTCCCCTCCCACCTTCTTCATTCTCTCCTCACGCCACACTAATTCATGAGGCCAAAAGATGGAGAGAAAGCCAGTGAGCAAGGGGAAATGAGAGCCGGGCGTCTTTCTGACTTAACGTCTTTGACTTTTGCAATCTGTCCTCTCCCCATGATTGACAGTCACGCTATAGCATAAATCCCCTGGTCTCCATTTCCGTCCTCTTCACCCTAAACCAACAGCCCACCAGTGCTGCCAACTTCTGCTGCAGACACAAGCTCTCCCCTCATCCTCAGCTGAAACTTCTCATTGGGTTCATCTGCCGGTGTTCCTGGGCCAAACTATTTTGTCACATTTGGGAGCCGATGGACAGATGGGGAGACAGAGTCATTCCTAGCGCACAAGTTTTGTCTACTTGTTTGCTGAAGCTGAGAGAAGATGCTGGAAAGGTCGTGATGGTAAAACTCCATCTGTTGGAGGAACGGCCTAATGTGGTGTCAATCATCTCAAAGCAAAGTTTGCTTCATGCAACTTTTGTTTTTACGGGTATTCAAGACTAACATTTTGGATTTGTGGATGCCCTTGAGAGCTCAGCACAGTATATGTTCTACCAGAGTCGGCCCAGAAAAGGCCATGTTTCCCAAGAAGATGGAGTCCATTTGGTCCATGTTGGCTGTACTGACCTACTCTCCCTCTCCATTTTCTCTCTGCCTCTAAAAAACAGCTGAATCCCAAATAATCTGACCGTCAAGTGCAATTCCCCTCCCCACCGCTCTCTGACATGGAGATGGTGACATTTACCCCTAAGCTTTTCTTTCCTCCCCTCAGGTTTGAAAGTTTTTTATTTTTAGATTATTGCATTGCCTCACGCCAAAGCCTCCATGTTTTCCCTTGAAAACCTTTCTGTTTGCTTGCTATATTTCTGCATTATTTGCCTGTGCCCTCTGCTTTTCAATATGTCTTTTTCCCTCCCCCCTTTTGATTTCATTTTCTCCTACCCTCCGTCTTTATTCTACTCCCCTCAATTTCAGCCTCACTACGGTGAAGAACTTCTCCCCTCTCCTGTTCATGATAAATCAGGGGTGTGAGCGCCAGCACTCGGTCGTCGCGGGGCTGATGAGATAAGCGGCGCTCATCTCCCGGCCCTGTATGGAGATTTATTGGCCAGGGATAAGCAACAAGCTAGCCATCACTCTCAGCCAAATAGACTCTCTGCCTGCATGTGTTTATTCTATTGCACTGCCACGACCACTGCCACTGTCGGGTGGAGTGGCCCCCGGAGGCCTGCTCCGTGGTAGAGGAAGCCTAGCCCTGCTCTCTGGATCATTACCTTCTATTAGATCAAGAAAACAAGGCTCCACACTGGGGCTCTGAGTGACACTGATGGCCCAATTTTTCTCCATTTCCATGGACCACATAGGCATATATAAAATAAGGTTATAGGATATATTGACTCATCACATTTGATGGTGTTTTTCTTCCTGCCTTTGAAATTTCCAACCCTTCTCTTGAAACATGAAAATCTCTACTTGTTCACCCACCTGCTTCAGACAACACAGCCTATATTTCATTGGGGGAGGCAGATGTCAAAGGGTGTTCAGGAAAAAGGTCAAAATGAGTGTACCTGTTGACTTTAGTGATAAAAATGTTCCTATGAAATATTGATTTTTCAAAACCACTTCACAGTAAACCAAGTGAGGCCTAACTGAAGCAGCAATTGGTATACCCAACAACTTTTCAGTAATCATATCATACACAGGCTGGCCAACAAAAGTCCCCACCAGGATTTAAGTAAGCAAACCGGTAGGACCCTCCTATTGGATAACATCTTTTAACTGCAGCAAGTTATTTAACCCAACTGGCTCAATGAGCTGCTTCTCATTCCTTAAACAACCATCTAGAAAGACACATCTAGTGGTGGTGGAAAGGTGTTAGTCTGTGTGAGAAGGGTAAGAAGAGAGGCAGATGAAGTGATGCACCCATCATGCCTACTGCCCACTGTGCAAGCATGTGGGGGCAGGGCTATGATCTGGGCTTGCTGCAGGTGGTCAGGTCTAGGTTCAGCAACAGGATGTGCTCCAAGAATGAGGTCAGCTGACTACCTGAATATCCCGAATGACCAGGTTATTCCATCTTCCTTGATGGCACGGCCATATTCCACGATGTCTATGCTAGGATTCATCGGGCTCAGAGAGTGAGAGAGTGGTTCAGGGAGCATGAGACGTCATTTTCACACATGGATCGGCCGCCACAGAGTCCAGACCTTAACCCCATCTTTGGGATGTGCTGGAGAAGGCTTTGTGCAGCTGTCAGACTCACCATCATCAGTGTCTTGGTGAGACATTAATGCAACACTGGATGGAGACAAATCTGGTGAATAGGCTTATCGAAACAACGCCACAGCAAATGTGTGTTGTAATCAAAGCTAAAGGTGGTCCAGCAAAATAATAATGTCTGACCTTTTGTGTTGGTGGCGACTTTTGGCCGGACATTGTTTAAGGAAAGAAACTAATATTTTGACATTAAAATTTATATATATATTTTTTACAAACAGTTTTTTTTCTTTCAAAATGAAGAACATACAAAAATATACTTGTGCTAGCTGCATTTAAACAGACGGTGTGTAGTGTTTACCATTAATCTCTGGAAACGTCCTTCGAAATGTTGTTGAAAATGAATGAAATGATGCCCAGTTGTTGAAAAATATTGGCAGCTTCCTGACGTATAACCATAAAAATCAGGTCTAAAATACATGGGAGCGAGTCCAAGTCTCTGGGCGACGCCATATTAGATGCCGTGTTTCCTTCTACGGGAGCCCATGAAGACAAAATTACTTTACAAACTTGTAAAAAACGGTTATTGTAAAAAACTTCCACTAGAGGTCGATCGATATATTGCATTTTTGTCTAGTCAGTATTTTTAAAAGCCTATTTTAAAAAATTATAATAATAATAATCAGGCACTTGTTTGGCGAATTTCCGCCACTACTAGACTGAAGAAAGGACCCGAAGGACTTCAACACAGTTTTTTTTAAATGTTATGAGTTTGTTTTAAATTTGAAGTTCAATAAATATTAAGAGATGTATCAACTTATTTAATTTATTTTGCACACAGTGAGTGTTCAGTTGTCTTTCACAGTCAATGTCCTGCTAAAACGTGTAAATATTGTCCTTAATAACTGGCTTTAGATATCGGCCATCAGCAACACAATTCTTTAAAAACTGGTACCGGCATTGGCCTTAAAAAGCCAAACATATTGGTCGGCTTCTAATTCTCACCATTTATAAACGTTGTGTTACACATTTACGTCTTCACTCGTTGCCAGTGATGGAAGTGAGTCTGATGTGCTTGTCGTGCTGAAGTTTGCACTCCCCAGGGCTTTTTGACCCTGATGGGCATCCGTTGGTAAGGTCTTACTCCAACACAAAAATACTACTTGCCTGCAGTGATTTGGTATCTACTGCCCCCTATTGCCAGGAAAAATACACACTGTCACTTTAAAGATGCATTATTATAATTTTTGAGATTTCATAAATGACTACAAATTTTAGTTGTTTCATTAAGACTTTAGCCTAAACAGTCAAATAAGAGTCTATTTGTTTCCATTTAGTCTATTTTGAGTTTGCTTTTTATTTCTTCTTAGTTTATCATTCTGTCCAAAGGGGGATCTAAACTCACCATATTTGAGGCGGAACAGTTGGACGACTCGACGATTGGATCAGCCTTCCTCTCACAAGGACTTTCTTTCATCTTCAGATCTGTATACCAACAAGTTTATCTTTGATTTTAAAAGTTCACACCAGGCATTTTTATTTGGCATTTCAATCATTCTAATTTTCATTGCACTAAAAACTAAATTCCATCTAAATGTCCATGTTTTATACCAAATATTCATTAAAATGTTGTAAAGAAAGCTTTTATACTATTTAAGTATGATAATAGTAACAGTACTGGATAGATGACTTCACTTGTGACCTTCTGGTAAAGAAAGGATCCTGAAGTCACACTTTGTAAACAGAACTGGATAAAATATTATGGGATTAGGTTATCGTGCATGAATTTGAACAGACATGGAAGCCCACTGGTTCTAGTGGGGCGTTACTCAAACCCAAGGACGGTGGCTTTATTTAGAAATCACAGCATGATAAAGGTTTACCAACATAATGGTTCATGCACAAGTGAGAGAAGGAATTTTGTCCACAAACAATAAAAAATAAGGTTAAATTATAGTATTAATCAGTGGAGTAACAGCAACTTTAAAGGTGTTTTCAGGTTTGGTTAAATTGTTCTGTGTGACTCCTCGAAGCCATGATAAGGATATTTTGTGTCATGAGAATCACAAGAATCGCCATTTTCCAAAGACGTGTAGCATCGGCAACAACACAAGATAAAAAAATAAAAGGATAAATTGCATGAAAATCAAAAAAGCAACAAACTGAAGAAGGTATTTTGAGTTTCTAATAAATGACTTTTTAATATGCGTGATGGTTAAGCCATTAAAACAGGCCACGCACCAACCTGCTTTCCTAAAGCTTTACTTGCTTAAATCCGTCGTTTCCTGATGACCTCACAGGGCCCGGTTGGCTTTCGTCCTTTGAAAATACATCTAGTCACTTTAGCTCCATCTGCTAATGACGGCATTCGTTTCAGGAGTCCAAAAGTCCAACACGCCGAGCATTTTCCGTCCAGTTTCAGAGAGCCTAGGGGCAGCATGAGCACATCAAGCATCCTCTCCTCTCTGCTCACCCCTCCATGCCACAAAAACATACACTCCACTCACCCAACAAGATCTCCCCAAATTGCTTTTACCCTCCTCACCCCGATAGTGTACACATGAACACGCACGTACTCACACAGACTTCGACCTGGGCAGGGTAGTGGGGGTTAGTTCCTCGCCACTCGGGTTAGATTTAATCATGGCTGGCGGATGAGGAGGCTTTTCTCTTTATGAAAGGTATTAGAGCAGCTCAGTGTTTTCACTCAGCTTTACACTCTGCCCTCGTGCTTCTCCCCCCCCGACCTCTGTTACCACGTGCCAGGGAAGAAGCTCCCTCCTCCCCTCGCTCTATACGTCCCATCTCTGTCCGAGAGTCTAATCGTGTGTCTGACAGGTCTGGACCGACTCTCATCAGTGGGGTCACACCTTTGGGCCACCCTCGCACTCTTTTCACCAGCTCCCACCTTGTCATTTATTTTCCGGCGGAAACAGCCAACCGACCGCCACGTCTGATTCAATCACCGGTGAAGCGGGTGGAGGGCGATCGGACTTACAGCACCGAGGAGGTTTTCACGGCACTAACGTCAGAAACTTGTTACGACTTTTTTGCTCTTTCCTCGCCACACTGAACTTTGTCTTGTGCCATTCATTGTTAAAATACTCTTTCATTAGCAAAGGAAACAGCCTCTGACAGAATAATCTACCATTCAACTTTCCCTTTGCATCCCTAACAGTGTGTAACTTACTCCAGCCCTGGTTGATCCGTATTTCTTCTACTTAAGTGCCCGATTCTCTTTGATCGAACTAAAGTTACAGAGGGAAGCGCGAACATTGGGAAAGTTCCAGCAATGGGGGGGTTACATGGCTTTTCAACATTTGAAGAAGTCTGGGATGCTCTCCATTCTGCTTTATGTTGCACCCTGGGACCTTCCCTACTTCAGTAGCATGCATCAGCAGACACTTGGTCATTAGGTAGATTGACAGTGATTGTCTGGCCTGCAGAGCTGAGGCAGCCTCTCCTCCACTCTGATGCCTGCTTTGAAATGCACACATATAGATTTTGTGTGGGTGAACAGAATTAACAGAAAATGTTACAAGCAAAGGGAATCGATAATGTGAGAAAGATGCGGCGGACAGTGTGGAAATCACATTTTGGACAGGTTGCTGCTCCGTCATTGATTGTGTGTAGCTTCAAGCTGCTACGCTTATTTTTCTAGCTAACGGCTCATGATGGGCGAGTCAGTGGTGCTAAAAGCTTTACCACTATAGATGTGATGTCAAATCAAATGGAAGAACTCCTTCATATGTGTGATTTATTTCAAGATTCTTGAGGTGTTTGTCTTAAAGAGCAAGTCACCCCCTTCCAGATTCTTACTCCACTCCCACTTCCTGTTCGAAAAAGGCAACAAATGCTGTTGCCTAGCAGACCAAGAGGGCGGAGCCGCTAACAAATACACACACACACAGGGTCACAATGACATTGTGACATCATATGGTACCAGCTAACGTTCTAGGGCACCTCTTAGCCAATAGCGATGACAGATTTAAATTCACCTGCAGTGCAGAGTTTTTACCTGACAACGACACAACACTGACAGTTTTAGGCAGAAAATTAAATTTTTAACTAAACTGCACTAAAGTACAAATCTACTGACTACACGTGTCAGCAGCACGATTAGACACACATTTATATAGTTTATCAGAAAAATTTTTTATTTGTGGGTGACTTGCTCTTTAACAATCTGGGGAATCTAATTTGATTTTAGGAGTTTTCACATTTTTCTGTTCCGTTATAGTTTCTAGACCCACTTGAGATCCTCTAAAATGTATAACACACATGCAGTTACACTCCTACCGAACCTACAGGGCTGTTTCTGTTTGCTTAAACCTCTGTGTGGACATTCTGTGACAACATGAATCTTTAGGGGGTAGAAGCTGTCCTCTATTATTCATCAGTGGTCATGATGGACGGGAGCCGGCAGGATCTGTGGAGGTATCGATCACATCCTCTAGTTTCACGTCTCACCCATGTGGGGGGAAAGAACGGTGGGTTAGCGTAGACCAGACAGACGCGACCAATCTGGAGCTCAGACGTGTTCAGCCACACCTTTTCCTTCCACGCCACAAAGACGTGTTGTACTTTCTAACGCCTCGTGATACCAAATGTCTGCTCTTTGTTGCTTTGGTTGATTGAAAAAAGATGTATTCTCCCTTTTTTGATAAAAAAAACCTTCCACCGGTTTAAATTTACAACCTGGGCACAATCTGTCAAACACAGTTAAGCCATCCTCTTAAAAACGTCCATTCTGTGAAACACTCTACTCTGTTGTTGTTCAGAAACGCCGGGTTTTCCTTCATGAAGGGAAGTTTGAAAACTGCACTTTGTGAGAAACTGAATTTTTATGAAGGATGTGTAAAAACTTTTGGGCAGTAACCCTCATCTGGCCTGTTGACCATAGTGTACATTGGTGCCTCTGTAATCCCTCACGCCGCACGTTTTACTGCCTTGCTGCACAAATGCAAGCAGGTTAAATTAGTCCGGCCCCCTTTTAATACCGCAGAGATGAGACAAGCAGCCATTATGAATTATCCTTAATTACAGCCATTTCCTAAACTAATAAAGCTGCAAAATCTTTACTGCAAAGGTTGGTTTACCCGGCATGCATAAAAAAGACTGCATGCATGCAGGACTATGCCTGTGTGTGTGCATGCACGTGTCTGTGTGCAAGCTTATGCATTCAAGCGTACACACTGGTGATTGGTGTGTGTGTGTGTGTGTGTGTGTGTGTGTGTGTGTGTGTGTGGGCACAGGAGAGCTGCCTGGCTGGCTGGCAGTACCTTAGTCCCATTAATTTCACGTGGGCTCCCTATCACCAGTCGCAGATGCCTATAGACACGTAAATGAGTCTCCTGCGAGCAGTGGGCTGCCTCAGCCAGCCAGCTCGGGCCTAATGGTCTGGAAAGCCAGCGTATGTGACGGCAGGAGATGAGGGCCTTATTTACACTGGCAGACATTAGTGGATGGACGCTGATTCCCTGATTAACACGTCAGCTTCTCTCACATCCTTCCCCTCTCAAGCCTCCACCAGCCCTGTACTTTCAAGCATCTCACAGCTGCACACTTAAACACAAAAACTCCCTCTTGTTTTCTCCTCTTCCTTCCTGTTTACCTAACCACACGCGTGCCTATAGCAGCATATTTATGTACAGTTACAAACACACACCATCCTGTGTTGGAAATGCGTGATGGCAGGCTGCTGCTGAGAAGAGGAACCCGTCTGTGAATGATAGCTCCCGCGGAAGGATAATGTTTCTCATGCAGAGCCGAGTGAGGCGCTGATGGAAGAAGATGACTTTTTGAATGGTTAAGTGGGTAAACGTTAGATCATGGCCACAGCGCTCCCATTCGCCTCACCCGCCATCAATCCCTCCCTCTCCCCTATCCTCTCACTTCCTCGCTGCGCCTTTCTTCCCTTCTAACGTGTACTAGATTGTTTATTGAAAAGGCACGAGGAGGCCGCCGATAAGAGAGGCAAAACTAATGCCGTGATTTGTGTCAGTCACGCAGTGCGATTTGTTACGATCGCAACACTTATCACAATATAATATGTTTATTCTGGTCAATTAGGTGGCACAGGAAGGCTCCTGCATTTGAAGTGTCACATGCAAGATGGGATGGTGCGAGGGCGATCAAAGGAAATGGAACTAATCTAATTGTGCAGCATCTCACACTGCTGCCGCCACCAGGGCCATTCTTATTGCCAGCCAGCCCATAAAGCCGTGGCTTTTTAGCAGGAAAGCAGCAACATCACTGCAGGTTTATGGCTACAGAGGAGGCCAGGAGCTGCCCTCAGACGGTGACTGCAAGTGTTTTCACCATCAAGTCAATGTCTTTATTTTTAAAAAAGATCTGTGCTGCACATGGAAGCTGGACACATTCAAGCCTTTATTCTCCTACACGCACACACACACGCACACACACACACACACACACACACACACACACACACACACACACACACACACACACACACACACACACACACACACACAGCAAAACAGGATTTACCAAAGGCAAACTGAGCAGCATGCACACAGAAGAACACTTGTTCTTGCAACAGTGTTCATTTAGTATTTCTCTACATTTGCCCTTTCACAAACACACAATAATAATAGTGTAAGTGTGACAGAAATGCACAAGTGTAGAGGAAGCTTGCAAATGATCACACTGTTGCAAAGGTCTTATTGCAGTAGGATGCCAATGCACGCATTTTTGCACAAATATCGACTGGTGGATTGGAGCTGACACGTGTACTGTTTCTAAAAGCTCACAAAGACACACACACACACACACACACACGCGTGCACGAGCAAAACAAAAGGGTCCATCAGGGCAGTTTTTGTTCCTTTAAGCTGTGCAGCCAAATGCACACACGAAGACACACCTGGACACACTGTGGTCGGGCTCAGCTCGCTGTCAGGGTCGGAATAAAATAAAATAAGAAACAGAATCAACAAGGCAGGCAGTGAAGGCAGACTGTGTAGCAGACCAGTGCCTCCATCGATTTGTGAGGGTTCATTAGGTAAGTGCTGACATCACAGATTGATGTCTCTTTAAACCAGAGCCTGTCGAGGAGCTGACAAGGAAAATCAGCACTATTGATTCGCTCAGTGGTATTTGTGTTTGTGTGTGTCGCAGCGTGTAGGTGTGTGTGAACATACTCGTTTATGTGTCTAAGAACATTAATGCAAATGTGCAGGTTTTGTTGGTAAGATGAGGGAGTATTTAGCCCTTAGGTGTGTGTCCTAGCGTGTCCCATACGTGTGTGTCTCCCTTAATGTCACACTGAATACTCGTGTCTCTGATGGGCTCTTTGGGTGTAGGTGTTCGCTAATGCTGCTAGTTATACACCCAGCCATGCGGCTAAGGAGCCTGTCAGCTCGGCTGCGCTTGTACGTCACCATCCATCTGCCGTGGCGGAGTAGAGAAGAGATGGAGTGGAAAATGGAGATTAAGGGTAAAGGGAAGAATCTGGGGTTGAGCCGTCAAGATGGAGACTGGCTAGAATCTCTCTGCATCTATATTTCATCAGCATGTCAGGACCTCTGTTTGGTAATTATGTAGGGCAAGTTGCTGACTAATCTGCAGTCCAGAAAGGAACCGCGGCGGGCGGCATTAATGTGAGGTCTCGGGGCTGTTTGGCTCAAATTAAGGATGCAGATTTTCAAACTCGTTTTGTGAAAGAATTGACAGAAAGCTGTCTCCGTCCACGAACCCCGGTCCCCTCGCAATGGAGTTGTCGATTGATTTGAGATGTCGTTTGTATCTGATGTGTTTCTCTAATTAAGATCAAGGGGGAATCGTTGGCATTGAGCAGCTCCACACACCCATCGATCGCAGGAGTGGAGGGGCGGTGGTGTGTGTGAGGATCAAACCTGCAGATGTAGCACAGGTAACAAGAAAAAGCTTAAACAGGTGTTCTACTGCGCTCCAGCCGCACCTGTGACCTTTTAATTACAGCGGGAATTCGTTCAGCTTTAGTCTGCCGGCACATTTTTCTACACAAGCGAACATTTTAAACCATAAACACTTTTTAGTTAAACACTGACAGGTGAGTAATAATTGTGTCTGTCTGAAAGTCTTTAGTTGCAATCAAAAGCGAAGCATCTTCCTTTCCAAAGACCGCAACGCCTCATCTTGTGGCTTTAAATGAAGCATCGATCAGCTCCTTTGGAACATAAACAGGGCGTCCTCACGTCCACCTGAGAGGCCTTCAGGCGATCTATAGTCGAGGGGAAATAAAGGGAAATTGACTGATCTGCTTTTTAATACCATCAATATCCAAGATGGTGAACTCCTGCAACTTGGGAGAAGTGCAGCAGTTTCAGAAGTTTGTCTGTACTTTATTTTGTACTGAGCTGAGCATAATGCAAAGTAAGTGTTGGGTTAGAAAAATGTGCAGAGCTGAAGGCACGAATCCCTCCAAGGCCGCCACCACCAGAGGCACATCGCTATTGGCTGCCTTCGGGAGATTAAAGAGAATAATTGCCAGCTGATTGGCTGTTTAATTTTTCATGGACCTTTGATGCACAGGGTGTTTGTTTTACCTTCACCAGCAGGCATAATAATATTGGGACAAAGTTTGAGTCTTTAGGTAAAACAGGTCTCGTGGCTCTAAAGATGTGACGTTATTCCAGCGTTAGAACAATAACATGATTCAGTTCTTGTAGTAAATGGACTCAACATTATGTTGAATGCATAGTAGGTAGCTTAATGCTAACCTTTCAATGCTGTTTCCCTTTTGGAGGACAATGTATTAAACCGTGTAAATCATAGAGAGTGTTGCTAATAAATAAAGTCATCTGTTGCACATTTTTGTTCAAGTTCCAAATTGGAGCTTCTCAAACTGAAGTGTCTCACTCGTTTTTGAGAAGAGCACAGAAGTTTCCTCCAGATCAAGGACAGCTGCGGTTGACAGTCCCGTGTTCATGCTGCCGCCTGGTGACACTAATCTCCTCTAGTAGGTGACCTACCTCCTCATTCCCACTCGGCTTTTATAGGTGTGTGTTTGCGAGATGGTTGCGGTGGATGTCTCCTCTGCGGTTCCGCTTCGGAGGTCCCGGAACGGTGAGCTTCTCACGGTTGTCACTTTGAGGTGTGAGAGCAATCATTTCCTTGGACAACACTTCCATCCTCATCCCTGCTTCCCGCCTGCTCGGATTAGCTCCTCTCCGTGACAAAATTTGCATCTAAAATATTTACTCCTAATTTCATTTTTCTACCAGTTTTCGGCTCTCTTTACATCGTCTGCCGCGCTTCTATTCTCCGTGTTTTCCCGCTGCTGTAAAACGTTTTATTACAATTGTCAGAAAGAGGAACAACTCCATTGTGGGGTGATTACAACAAGGTGTTTCATCCACAGATCACCAGAGCAATTAAAATCTGTACACGAGGCTACCCATGACGCCCCGTTCCAAACAATGGGGTCCTGTAGAAAGTTGTGTGTTTGAAGAGGAGCAGTAGGAGGGAGGGAGGGAGGGAGGGAGGGAGGGAGGGAGAGAGAGAGAGAGAGAGAGAGAGAGAGAGAGAGAGAGAGAGAGAGAGAGAGAGAGAGAGAGAGAGAGAGAGAGAGAGAGAGAGAGAGAGAGAGAGAGAGAGAGAGAGAGAGTCTCTCCCTTTGGCTCTCTTCTTCTCGATCGTCCTCGTTAATTAGGAGATGCTCGATGGACAGCATCGCACCATTACAGTGACACAGATTTCAGACAGAAGATGAAGTTGTTTACTTCTGTGTAAGACCTTGTTTCACGCCAACACACGTTGTATTGCAGCATGAGGACAACAGTACAGGCTCACGTGTCAAGAACAGCTGTTGGGAAGAGAAAAGAAAGTGGTTACAGTAAAACAGGAGACCTTTGCTGCCAAGAACATAATGGCAATTAATTATAGCTAAAACTACCGTATTTTCCGGAGTATAAGTCGCTCCGGAGTATAAGTCGTATGTAACGTGATGAAGGTTCTCTAATTTGTGGCAAAGGTCACATCTGCCCAGCTGGGTCAAGCTGGGTCAAACAGTACTTTTAAATCCACAGATTAAACAAGGAGCCACGATGTCTGCTCAATATCAAATCACCTATCTGCTGCTGTTCCGTCCCAGGAGGAGGACACTTCAAGTTCAGGATGGTAATAATTAGATAATAATAATTAATAAAACTCATTGATTTTATTACTGTTTATGACAATCATCACAAATGATCACTTGGTTCAGTATAAAGGTATTTTAATTACATGAAATGAATTTATGCTTTGGGTATAATAATAATTATGATTATGGTTGATGACAGTAAAAGATGTGTTCAGCAAAGAAGGTCAGTACACCTTATCCATCTAACACAGAGTCCAGATAAACAACTGCGACACATGTTTTTGACGCATGATCAAAGCTTTCTTGCTGAGAGAGTGGGAGAAACTGTAGCCATCACCAGCTTCAGTCAGTTCTTGAACCAACACCACGGAGGAAGGGAACAGCCGTCCCTAAACCTCCACCTGCTGTTTCTGTTACTCCGACAAGAATAGCTAAGAATAAACGAAACTGTAACCAGCTAACGAAAACTCTACCTAGAGTTGCTGATTTCTGAGTTAAGACAAAAAACTCCTTCAGAGTTACGGACTTTGAGACGCCAATAGTTTATCAGTCGTGTGACCCACGGAGGCAATCCAGGACTGATTTGGTCACATAGAGGTCCTTATACCATCCTCGTGCCCGGAGGAAACCATCTCCACCTGACATCTCGGATCCAAAAGGGGGTCTCCGGAAAATGGGTGAGGTAGACACTAATCGACAGATGACGTTTGATGCCGTTCTCTCTAAATCACTCAGTTAGCCGCAGAACATCATTTCCATCCAGAACGCATCTTCTCTCTGTGAAAGAAACCTCCTGATAATTCCATTCACGCATCCAAACTCGTATTCTCAATTTAGCTTCCATCCAGCCACAGGTTTGCCTTTAAACAAGTTTAATATCAAAGCTGTTAAAAATTGTCATTAAATCGTTATCCATCAACTGTCGTTTATAATTGTCATTTCAAATCTTTAAGTTTAAATTTAGTAATAAATTCCTTCATTTTTAAACTTGCCTCATTATTGAAACGAAACACAGAAAAGGTATAATATTTCTGGTTATTTGAAAGCAAAGATCCTAGCTTCTGATTCAAAATAACTTTTGCTATAAAATTTAACTATTTAAATTAAACATTAATCCTTGGATTAAAATTAGACCAAACAGGTTGGTGTATGAACTTAGATCGATATACAAGTATCCGGGATATTTATACATGATCTAAGCCTCCTAGGTTAATCTGATTGGTCATTTTTCGGAATCTCCAACAGAATAGCAACAGAGTTGATTCCAGTGTGTAGTTTAATCTCTACACGTACCAGCCATGAAATTTATAATGAAGAACATATATAAGTCACATTTTGGGGGGAAATTTTATCATTTTTCTTACAAAATCTGAGGCCAAGCATTTCACATTGCAAGACAAGTACCGGTAACAATAACAGAATAAACAACCAGGGCGCAGCAGCGCACCACGGTCTCCAGCAGGTGATGGTGGGACAGGGGAGCTCATTCCTGGTCCGGAGCCGGCCTGCAGCAGCGTGGTTTACATAATGTGGTATATAAGTCACTTTGGTATATATATAAGTTGCAGGACCAGCCAGACTATGAAAAAAAGTGCCACTTAAAGTCCCAAAAATACAGTATTTACTAGGGTAGGGAGTCCCGATAATAACCTGGGCTGTGGTTAACTATCTGGTTTAAAAGTCATTCACTAAGTGGTGCAAACAGCAAACTACTTCATAGCGGTTTTTTTCCTTTTTTTAGACAAAAGGGCTCTTTGTAGTTAAGTGTGAGGACATGAGGAGCATGTCGTATTCGGTGTCAGGATGTGTGCGTATTGCTTCCGCCATCACCCCCGCCCGGCTTCATAAATTACTCACTAGTTGAGTTTGGGCAGGTTGGAGCAAAGCAAGCAGATAAATAGAAGAAGGGACCGTGGGAGTATTGCAGTTCATCCGAGCGCCGTAATGATGCCAGTCTCTGTGGGCCTCACCAGAAGCTATATGCCTTACCAAGATCCTGTTTACCGTCAGCCAAAGAAGCTTCCAGCAACCCATTTCCATAACGCTGCCTGCGGTTCTCTGCGGAAACTAATTTCTCTCTGCCGGAGATGCACCATAATGCTCCCTGCTCTGTACCTCTCATTTGGCATTCTGTGTCGTGCGTTTCTCTCTTTTGTTTCAATTTGCTTTTCTTACATCTTTCCAACACCCCTTACGAGCCGTTATTTTACTTCCTGTTTTATTTTGATGTCTCTCTTTCTCCGTAGTTCTTCTTGCTCTGTGGTGTTTTACTTGGATGGATGGATGGATGGATGGATGGATGGATGGATGGATGGATGGATGGATGGATGGATGGATGGATGGATGGATGGATGGATGGATGGATGGATGGATGGATGGATGGATGGATGGATGGATGGATGGATGGATGGATGGATGGATGGATGGACAGCTTGTGGTCTAATTACACATTTCAGTTTGAACAGTTGTGCAGTTTTATTTTTTGCATATGTTTAAATACTTTATAGTCGATTAGTGAGTACAGACACATAAAAGTGTGTCCAGTGTTCCAGTCTCTAGCATACAAGTCGACCATTCCCTCCTTTTTTAAATTTTACCTCAATCTCTCAACACTCAGACACATTTCTGCGTGCACCCTCCTTTGTCCCCTTGTTTTTGTCATATGTTTGTGCAGATTTTTTATTTTTTGTTTTTGTCGATTGTGTAGTTGCCATGTTCCTGCCCCTGTACATCAGTGAGCATCTGCTCTTTCAACAAGGTCCCTGTGGCCTCAAATGTCAGACCAAGCAGCTGCCAGACAAGTGCACTGTGCAGCGGGCTGGTGTTTCACCTCCCCCTATGTGATGTTAACTGTGATTAAAAGTAAGTCGGCAGCAGCTAGTAGCAGAGAGAGAAGAAGAAAGATTGCTACTTTCTAAAGAGAGTTTTACTTTTCCTCTTTCCTCTTGGGTCTTTTACTTAGGCAGGAGGGGAGGTGCTCTGTTGTGCATAAAGTACTACTTCCTTTGCCTCCTGTGTAAAACACTAGAGCAAAGGGGATGCCATTTGTATTTTGTCCAGATTTGGTCCATGTACCTTGAGGCGTTGGGTGAAACAACAAGGTGTGCACATGTATTTCGTGTTTTAGTGTATGCACATGCACACATCTGAGTTAACAGCAAAAACGTCTCCGGACTTAACGCTGGTCTGCACTTGCGTTGTAATAACTCAGACAGTGTGGATTCCACGTTGCATTTGATTGTCTGGATGGTACAAGAGCACACCAGATGCTTGTTTCAATCTCTATCCGGGCTTGTTGCATGTATGTCCTTTTGTGTGAGCAAGTAGTTTCAGGATGTGAGCACTGAAGCAGAAGAGATGGAGGTTGAAAAGACAGACAGGTACCCCCCCAGGAGGGGCCTGGGGGGCAGCAGGCCAGGGGTAGCCCCTCTAGCTCCCTCCCAGCACACTCTACTTTGCTTTCAGACACTGCTATTGATTTGTTCAGCAGATAAGACCACAAGTTATCTGCTCTGCTGCTAAGTAGCGCTCTTTTAACCTCCTTTTGCCTGCATACAAACACTGGACAGTGGCTCAGTTTGATGCCGGGTGACATCTCCTTAGTCTCACGTTTTCTAGCCGTACCCGTCCTCCAGCTTTGCTGTTTTCTTCCTTCCTCAAAACATCCCCCCCCCCCCCCCCAACAAAGAACAACCCAACCACACCGTGCAAACTTTTTAGTCTTTTTTGTCTTCTCTAGGCTACACGATGGCAAGTCCAGAAGCTGTGAGAAAGTGCACTTTGTTGTCAGTCAATCATCTAGTTTCATCTCAGGATCCCAGAAGGTTGATGTTCGGTGGTAAAGCCAGCCCAACGTCGATTAGTCCAAACAGCAGCTTGAATTTGTGCCTGTGGTTTGTTGTGTGGGATTAACACGGGCAGTCAAGTAGAAATTGTGAACCTGACAGATGTAGATGGAAGCCAAGGCAACTCTTGATCAGCTTTAGACAGTTCCCCTCGTTGCCAAGCCCATCTGTGATCGGAAGTCAGTCAGCGGTACCTCAGTTCTGTTTGACAGATGAACGAATCGAGTCTTCAAACGGTTTCACTGGTGACACATTAACATGAGCTGAGCTTCCTGGAGGACTCTGGATTCTGAGCTGTCACAGGTGGCAGATGAGATAAAGCGACTATGCTGCTCAGCTTGTTTCGTAACATAACCTGAGTCATGTTGAGAAGAAAATTGGCACCTGCTTGACATCAATTAAAAAGCTGTTTCTGAGATGTGAGGGAGTGTTGCTGTAACACGTCTTGTTTTTTTAATTAAAACAACCTCCTCTGAGTCATCATCGCCGTTTCATCTGTCCGAAGTGTGAACAGGTGCAAAAGTGAAACAATAAACAAAGACGAACAGGAACTCAAGGATCTGGGTGTAAAATTACTTCCCACGCATAGGATCGCTAATGGCTGTTCTTACCAGACGTGGCGATATGATTTATCATTGTTAATCAGAAAGTGCAGATGTCAGATGGGATAATACCAGCTCTTCATGCTCTTTGTTTCGTTGTTGCTGATAGCTCATGGCAGGGAGCCAGACCTGCTAGCGTCTCACACCGGTTTATGACAAATACGCTGTTATTAGTGTAGTCAGCTCTGGAAAAACAAAAGCTTTCAGAGTTGATTTCTTCCTGATCATTTCTGACGTTGAAAGCGTTTGTACCATCATATTATTGACCACCATCTTGTTTCAATGTTTTAATAATAATAATCATCATCATCATCATCATCATCATCATCATCATCAAACTTATATAGCGCTTGTTTAGGACACTCAAAGACGCTTTCACACACTCTTCCATTCACACACTGCTAGTGACGGTAAGCTACTTTGTAGCCACAGCCGCCCTGGGGCGGTCTGACAGAGGCGAGGCTGCCATTTGGCGCCGTCGGCCCCTCAGACCACCACCAACAGTTGGGTGAAGTGTCTTGCCCAAGGACACAACAGCAGGATACCTCTGGTGGGAGCTGGAATCGAACCCATGACCCTCCGATCACGAGGCAACCCGCTCTACCACCTGAGCTACTGCTGCCCCAGCAATTACACTTTTGGACGGATGTGAAATGTTTTACAGCACCGCTGTTCGTCCAATCGAGCCTGTTCAACACAGACCGCTCCAAAGTTAAACGTAGAGTTAAACGTTTTTCACTTCTCTACCAGATCAGAACTAGATCCAAATCCATATTTGTTACAGACACACCTGGCCAATGAGACCTGCTTTAATTGGGATTATCAGACGTTCCCCATTGTTACCTCATCACACTAATGCAGCCAACACCCAAAATATGTACTGTATGTGAAAGGATCAGTTACTAATAGCATACACACAGTTAGAACAAGGTGCCGTGACTCATACCTGTAGAAATGTGGCAGATGCTATTAAGCTATGAGCAAACTTGTTTTAATCGTTTCTTTAGTTGTTTTTATGTTCACTTCTGTTCAGAAATGATCCATAATCTGCAGATCCATAATCTGTAGATCCATAATATGTAGATACATAATCTGTAGATCCATAATCTGTAGATACATAATATGTAGATACATAATCTGTAGATCCATAATATGTAGATCCATAATCTGTAGAGATCCATAATATGTAGATCCATAATCTGTAGATACATAATATGTAAATCCATAATCTGTAGAACCATAATCTGTAGATACATAATCTGTAGATCCATAATCTGTAGATCCATAATCTGTAAATCCATAATATGTAAATCCATAATATGTAGATCCATAATCTGTAGATCCATAATATGTAGATCCATAATATGTAGATCCATAATCTGTAGATCCATAATCTGTAGATACATAATATGTAGATACATAATCTGTAGATCCATAATATGTAGATCCATAATCTGTAGAACCATAATATGTAGATCCATAATATGTAAATCCATAATATGTAGATACATAATCTGTAGATACATAATATGTAGATCCATAATCTGTAGAACAATAATCTGTAGATCCATAATCTGTAGAGATCCATAATATGTAGATCCATAATCTGTAGATCCATAATCTGTAGAGATCCATAATATGTAGATCCATAATCTGTAGATCCATAATATGTAAATCCATAATCTGTAGAACCATAATCTGTAGATACATAATATGTAGATCCATAATATGTAGATACATAATATGTAGATACATAATCTGTAGATACATAATATGTAGATCCATAATCTGTAGAACCATAATCTGTAGATCCATAATATGTAAATCCATAATATGTAGATACATAATCTGTAGAGATCCATAATATGTAGATCCATAATCTGTAGATCCATAATCTGTAAATCCATAATATGTAAATCCATAATCTGTAGATACATAATATGTAGATACATAATCTGTAGACACATAATCTGAGGAAATCCAGTGTTGAAAAGGCCTTCTACCACACAACCTGGTCTTCCTGTGGGAGTCTGGGACAACCACACTTGTAGTAGTGTTTTTATGATTTGGCTTTTAACCCAGCACGAGAGTCTTTTTAGTGTTTTATCAGTGTTAGCGCTTAAGCTTTAGTTTTTATGCATTTTTATGTTGTGCATCGTTTTTTATGTCTGTTAAGCACTTTGGTCGGCTCTATACCGTTGTAAGGTGCTATACAGACAAGGTTGCCTTGTTGGACTTTTTCTGGCTCCCAGCATCACTCACCTGCAACAAGAATGGGGAGGACAGCGCCTAATTGCAGGGTCAAATGTTCCTAACTAAGGGGTTTCCAGTAATCTGGGCTTGATCCAGGCCCTGTTTATCTCAACCTCTGTTGGCACACACACACGCACACACACACACTCACACACACGCTATGCTCTGATTTAACCAGAGGCAGAGCCCCCACCAGCCCCCACTCTTACTCATCAAAGATTCATAAAGGCAAGGTTCTCAATGATTTTCTGTCTCTTCCCGTATTCACAGCTTGTTGTCCTCACCCTCCCCGTCTCCTGCCAGTCAGACAGCGGAAGTCAGGCGGAATTATGGCTGAAGTGGCCGCTGGCTCCCAGTGTGTGTTTGTGTGTGTGTGTGTGTGTGTGTGTGTGTGTGTGTGTGTGTGTGTACCAGTAGACATTAGGCGGAGACACAGAGGTAGCACATGGGCAACAGGGCATGGGGACAAATGGACAGTGACATGTTGGTGTTGTACTAAAAATGTTAGAGTCTCCCATGTGGGGGAAGAAGTCAGACTCCAGCTCTTGTTCTTGTTGCCTCATGAGCTCCTTCCGCTCTTCTTTGTCTTCCTCCTCAACCCCTGAGCTCTGTGCGCAGTGGCAGCTTCCCTACTGGATCTAAAACTAGCTCAGTCAGAGCCCCAGTTACCAGGCCCAGGGCACACCATCTGGAGCCCTCGCAGTCCTTCCGTGGTTGTGTGTAGGGGTGTGTTATTGTGTCAGTGTGCGTTTCCCACCACATTTATGTGTGTGTGTCCATTTTCACGCAAGTTTGGAGGCATGGGTGTGTGTGTGTGTGAACCCCAAACCACCGTGCCTCAGCCTGTTAGTCTTGCTACTTACCAGGCTTAGCCAGATGAGGGCCACTCAGCCCCGATCTAATTCCTTCGGCTCTGGCAGCGCTTCACTCCTGGCTCTTTCCGCCTCTCTAGTGTTCATCTGTGACCTTGGCCGACATAAGAGGGGGTTAAACTGTGGACTTGGAGATGCAACCATGGCTAGTTTTTGGATACGAGCTTCCACACAGCCATCTGGGTTTTATGTGGGGCTCAGAGAGAGGTTATCCCTCTCCTATTCCCCACAGCTGACCCTGGATCAGCCATAAAGGCAGAGATTTTAGTGAGAAGCATCCTCACTGGGATAGGCACAGGAGAGCGAGGATGCTTGTGGAGGAAGAACATTCAGAAAGGAAAGGAATAACGAGTTTATCCTTCTTACCACTTTACTTGTGATCCTCTGTTTTTAATAGCTTTTGTCCTTTTGTTGTCGTTGTGGTAAACTAGCTAGGCTTGTGGAACCAACTCAGACTTATGTATCTTAATGCCTCATGAATGTGTTCCACTAAACCAAACCATGTTGGAGACATGGAAGTAAACAGACGAAAATCTAGATCTCAGGCCAACATCATAGTTATTACGCCGAGTCATGATACAGGCCACTAGAGGCAGAATACTATTTCTATAGTACCAATACACATGAAGAGCATCTGTCCCAGCACCTACAGCTTTCATGGTCGTAGTGATGGTCATTGTTTTCAGTAGTTTGAACATCAGACTTATAGATGAGGATCAGCACCTCCAAATCTGAGACCATGGTTCTTGACTGGAAAAGGGTGGCTTGCCAACTCCGGGTCGGGGGAGAGGTCCTACCTCAAGTGGAGGAGTTTAAGTATCTCGGGGTCTTGTTCACGAGTGAGGGTAGGAGGGATCGGGAGATCGACAGGCGGATTGGTCCGGCGTCTGCAGTGATGTGGACACTGAGCCGATCTGTCGTGGTGAAGAGGGAGCTGAGCCAGAAAGCCAGGCTCTCGATTTACCGGTCGATCTACGTCCCAATCCTCACCTATGGTCATGAGCTTTGGGTAATGACCGAAAGAACGAGATCGTGGATACAAGCGGCCGAAATGAGTTTCCTCCGTAGGGTGGCCGGGCTCAGCCTTAGAGATAGGGTGAGGAGCTCGGACATTCGGGAGGGACTCGGAGTAGAACCGCTGCTCCTCCGGATCGAAAGGAGCCAGTTGAGGTGGTCTGGGCATCTGGTCAGGACGCCTCCTGGACACCTCCCCGGGGAGGTGTTTCGGGCATGTCCTGCCGGCAGGAGGCCCCCGGGTCGACCCAGGACACGTTGGAGAAGTTACATCTCCAATCTGGTCCGGGAACGCCTTGGGGTCCTGCCGGAGGAGCTGGTGGAGGTGGCCGGGGAGAGGACGGCCTGGAGCTCCCTAGTTGGGATGCTGCCCCCGCGACCCGGACCCGGATAAGAGGAGGAAGACGACGACGACGACTTAAAGATTTCATCTCCGTGTTTCAAAAAGGGCTTCTGTGTTTTTTTCTCTCCGGTTTTTGCTAATGTTCCGTTTTTCTCCGCTCTGCTCTCGCCACCGACCTGACTTCACTTTCCCTTTCACCACACCTGTCTTCTGTTACATTACACCTGAGTGTCAGTTCTTCGCCAGACTGTCTTTGCTACTTTTTGTGCCGTACCAAGTCAAGTTTTGTTACAGTTAAACTTTTGTTTTCTGGGTAACTTGCCCTCCTTGTTGTCTTGCATTACCGAGTTTCTTCCTCTTTTGTTTTATATGAAGTTCTTTTTGTCCAACTTTTAACTCCATCACAATGACTTATGACATTTACAACCACGATTAAACCCACAGATTAACTCATCTTCAGAGACAGGTACTTGTTTTCTCACTCATTGTTGTGCATTTCTTGGCTCGCTGCGTTAGCCCTCTACGTAGCATTTGCTGCAGCGCCTTGGGGCCTAACCTGGCTGCTCTTCCAAACAAATTGCTGGGTGTTCACAATGTTTTTTTAATAATGCAGAGGCCCTTTGATTGCACTATTTATTTAATAGGGTGAAACTAAATTTGTGTTCTCGCAGCAGGAGTACCAGGTGATGCAGAAGTTCAACACCTGGCAGAAAGCTCTCCTCTGGCACAGACACACAGCACTCACACAAGCATGCTTGAATGCACACACTCGCACTCGGCGATACGCTTGGCTGCATTTGTGACTTTTTCATTTGTTGGTTTAGCGAGAGAGAGAAAAGCATCTGTGGAAATGCGTCCTGTTGAGTATACTGGAAGCTTAAATAGTTTTTGCTGTTGACTTTTTGCAGATGTGAGCTTGTGAACGTTCTTCCCTACGGCGCACCACTCCTTTGTCAATTCAAAGTTAGCAAAAAACGGGAAAAAGACCGATACACCTGAATAGTTTCTCTCTAGATTTTTAATATTTATTTTGCTGGTGCAATCTCCTGATTGAGAAATTATAACATGTGCATGAGTAATGTGTGTACAAACTGTTCTTCTCTTAAATTTACAACAATGTTTTGATGATCTTATTAGAGCCTCTGCCCGTACCCGCCCCGTTTATGGGGTTGATAATTTATGACCGCTTCGGCGGGGTGTGATCGCTGTCACTCGCTCCAGAGCCTCTGATGTGATCTCATCTTGACGAGCCGTGTCAATAATGAGCAGACTTTTTGTGTGCAGCTCAAATGAAAAGTGGTGTTTATTCAAAAACACGTCCCGCTCTCGAGTACTTTTGTTTGTTCTTGTGCTTTGTTTGAAGCAAAAAGCTAATTTTACATCCTCACACATTTGTTCCTTGTGAAGCAATTTAATACACACAACCAAATACCTGTCGTTCAACATTTCAAACCTTTTATCTTCCTAAGGCTTAAAAACCCCACATCCCCTGGAGCTGGAGGAGCGAGGACTTATAACGAGTCCATTTAGGTTACAATAGACCATAATTAGGTGAGCCAGTTTGACCCCACTATTGTCACTTTAGGTCAGGTGGGAGTTATGCCTACGTTAGCTTGACCTTATCGTGTGACAGCGGTCAGGTGTTGTCCGATTGCCTGGTTCTGTTGCCGTTGAAGCGAGCCTCATCCATCACCGGCTCTATTGCACCGTTCAGATGATGCCCACAAGGCGTTGAGGCTTGGCCAGCAGGGACCGACGTGTGAGGAAGGATAAGAGGTAAAAATGATTGTTTTACAATTTCACCCACAAAACAAGTTTTCACAGCAAAGGCATGCGACTGCCTCGGATAAGTAAGAGTTAGTGCTCCCAATGCCGCTTTAACCATCGTCTTGATTCGCTAACAGCAGATTTACAGCCTTCCAATGCCGAGCTGTGAAGAAGTGCAATCACTCGCTAGCTCGTAACCCTTTTTACCCTCACCATCGAGTCTTCTTGTTGCTCCTTTTTCTCCCTGGGGCTTTATAAATAAATGTCATGAGGAAAAACCTGAGTGTCTCTTGGAAACCAACTTTAATCAGTTTTGCCTGTACACATACGAATGTTTCATCGTGGTTTTTTGTCACACTGGGCTTGTTGCAGAGTTGAGCTGTCCGCTCCTTGAGCCTTTCCCAAAACATCGAACATTAAAGTAAACTGTGGACGCGTGTTTTTTTTTATTTTTTATTTATTTTTTGGGTTTTGATAAATAATCCTGCATCTTGGCACAGATGCCCGGAAGGCCGACAGCGACAACCCTTCTGAGTTTTTTTCTTGTCAACCTTGAACAAGCTCTCTAAAAGGCACACACACACACACACACACACACACTCAGACCTGCTCTTCCTGGTACACACACATGAACACAGACAAACCCAGATGCCGTAGGGGGTGATCCGTCTCTCCACCCCTCATCAGAAGAGTAAACGGCCAAGAGGACCCCGTCTATTTGTCCTGTTCCTGCCTGTTTTTTTATTAGAACCTGATTGCACGTGAGCAATAGTTGTTTGCTCGTAAATTTGGCTCCAGTGTTGACATTAGGCCGCATTCCATCCCATAGCCTCGGGATTAGAAGAAGCAGTCTAGGGTGTTTGGTAATTTGTTACACTGTTAAGTACCTAATAGATGTCCACCTGGTTTCTGAGCAGTAGTTGTAGTTCAGCGGCTTGCCTCCTTTTCACTTCACTGCAATAGTGTTTTATTGCCCCCAATTATAAAGGCTGTTTAGAGCCTACCTAGCTTAGTGTGTGTTTCTGTTACATCTGGGTCACCCTGCTCCAGACGGGGCAGCCAGCCAGGCCACATCAAACACTTTGGGTGTGATGAAGGCAGAAACTGTGCAGGTACAGTCAAACCTTTCTGTTTGGGCCGTAAACCCCGCGCTTACTGCACGTGGATCTAATGCAACCTCACGGTCGTGGGCTTCCAACTGGCCCATGATTCCTATAATGAGCCTTATTTGTTTCATGTGGTTTAATGAGTTATACAGACTGCAGCTGGTAAAGGGGAGACCTCACAGAGTCAGAGGAAGGGGCTACCCCGCCCACAGGTACACATGTACCCTGGCAGAGTCATTGTTTCCAGCAGGAGCAGAGCCACAGCGGCACGTGCGTGGAGAGATGGGGGTGTTAAAACACCAAGCAGCAACCACTTTGTCTGCTAGCCCGCGTTTGCTAATGCTTTTTTTTCCCTGTGGTTACCACAACCATTAATTAAAGAAGAAAAGAGTGCATCAGATGTTAGTTTTATTAGCCTGGGCTCCTTAGAGGGAATCAAAATGAAAGGAACATATGTCATGCATTTGATGATGCCCCCCTTCCTCTCTTGCCACAGTTGCCCACCTCACACACAAAGTGTGCAGTCAGCAGCTGTCTGCAGACACAATAGCTTTTGATTGATCCTGAAAAAACAGCCGGGGCTCGCCCTGGCCCACGTTTACTTCAGTCTGGGTGGTTTACACCGTTCCACCTTTACCGTGGCAGGAACTGGAGCCGCGCGGTTCTGTTTGGAGTCCAGACACCAGTGTTCACAGATTTAAAGCAGGGTATCCGCGGGTCCTTAAAAAGTCTTAAATTTGCTTTTCCAAATTTAAGGCCTTGAAAATCCTTAAAAATGACAAATAATCCTTAAATCCAGTTTCCAAAGGTCTTAAATTACCAAAGATCCAATAAGCAAGATTATTTTATTTCTATAAAAATTTTCGTGAATTTCTAGTTAGTGTTCAGCATTTGTTGTGTACGATGTTGGCGTAAGCGGAACCGTACACATTCAGTTGGTTGTGAAAGGGGGCTATTTTTAGATGAGCACATTAGCTGGCTAAGCTAGTGGGAGCTTGCGCCATGGGGAAGTGCAAGTTTAATGGTAACTGGATGGCTAATCCCATGTTTGCGACGTGGTTAGCACCGGTTCCAGGCAACAGCTGGAAATTATAGCTTAAATTTAATTTAGAAAATAGCTTAAATTTGGTCAAAGTGGCCTTAAAAAGGTCTTAAAAAGTCTTACATTTGGCTCCCTTAAACCTGCAGATACCCTGTTAAAGTGTGACACTTCACAGATTGGGCCCTCTGAACCCCTTCCAGTATCGTTTGCCCAAATGTAATCCGTCTCTCTCCTCCACTCACTGTGAATCGTACCTGGATGAGGCACAAGGACAAAAAGGCCAAATCTATAATTCTGTACGAACAGACAGAAAGTACATAGCTAATAAACTTCATTCTTCTTTTTCCTTGGAGCATATATGCATGCCCTACCTTCAGGGAGACTGATTTATGAGAGCCAAACTTGTTTTTTCATGACTTGTTTGATTGCATTCTCAGCTATCGCGCACTCGGGCTGCCAACACTATAAAAGTTCACACCTGCACAGACTTTCTAGAGAGTCAGATGAAACGCGGCTAGAGCATGAGGAAGCAGGTGATCTGAAGTGTTTTACTTCCCTTGATCAGCACAGGCATGTAATACAGATCAGACAACATGGCTGATTGATTGATGCTCACTCAACCTGAACACAAGCTTTATCTCTCAGTGTGCCTAAGTTCAAGGGAAGGGAAGGACACATACTTTAGAGATGATTCTCCATTTGCTTACCCCGCTGAAATTATCCAGTGATCGTCTTTTTAACCGCCTAACACAGGGGTGTCAAACTCATTTTAGCTCAGGGGCCACAATGAGGGAAATCTAGTCCCAAGTGGGCCGGGCCGGTAAATAAAATAAAAAAAACTTCAGATTGTTTTCTTTGTTTTAATTCAGTCAATATAAAACAAGGCTGGAGCCTGAGGACAGTGTAGTATAAGTACAACACCTGAAGTGTACTTGAAAATTTGAAAAAAATAAAAAAATCAATAAATAAAAACAACATTCCTTAGTGATTCAAAGAGCTTACATATCACATGGCTAGATCAGTTTCATGCAGCACTTAAAGTATATTTGACTCATTTTACTTAACATCTTTTAGCTTTCACCAGCACATCGATATCAGAAGTCACATCCTGAGTGGCGGCCAACTTCAGGATGTGACTCAAGTTCTTGTGTGAGCCTTGAGCGCAGCTTTGTTTTATTTATACTCGTTACAGAGGAATCTTGCTCACAAAGATAAGTTTATTTTCACTCTATTTTGTAAAGTATGAAAATAAAGTTTATACAACCATCTCGCGGGCCGGATTTAACCCGCTTGCGGGCCGGATCCGGCCCGCGGGCCGAATGTTTGACACCCCTGGCCTAACACTCCGGCAGCTTCAAACACGAACGGCCTGACTCGTTCTCGGATTTGCGTTGGATAACTGTTCACACTTGACATTATTAGGGTTTTGCATATACCATTGTAATATCCTTTACATTAAACATCTGACTTGGATGTAAACGTTCTCTGGTTGGTTCTAAGAGGATGTTCTGGGTCAAGCATCTGTGTGGTGTAGTCTCTGGTTGGTACTAATGACCTCCTGTAGCAATAATGCAATAAGCGTCGTCTCCCGTCTACATTCTCTGGGTTCTTCTTCACTTGGCCTGACACAATCGTGCATTTATCAGTGTAATTGCTGGAGTCACAAGCGCTGATGTTGTCTATTAGGCGGATTTCCGCCCTGTTAAGAGTGGAGGGCCTTTTAATGTATGACCCTTCTTGAATGTACTGTTACACAATTACACACGGAGCATAGATTGAGTGGGCTGATGATGCCGATGATTGGGATGGTAGTGGTCTGATGGTGGTGATGATATTGGACCACCCTAACAAGCTTTTCTGAGAGACTGAGTGAAATAACAAAGAGAAACGGAGGTTAATGATTTTATTTACTCGTTTTCCCCTCTCCCTCCCCTTCCTTTAACCAAGTGATGGAGCTCGGACCATGGGGCGGGGGGTGGAGGAAATCGATAGGAAGCGCATTACATTAAAACGTATTGATTACGAAACCTGTGAGCAGTGTGTTGGTCGCAGAGATGGTGGAATGATGCAATGCTTAAAGGAATTCATCCTTTGACTTTTACATTAACCTTTTATTGACTGCTTTGCCTGTCCATAATTAACACTCACTTTAGCTAAAGTGGTTAGTTTGAGCTCAAAGGGGCTCGGGCCCTTTTGCACCGAGGGCCGTGGCGCTGCTGCCCCAGCCGCAGTTCAAGTGCACTGTGCTGCACGAAGGGAAGGGCCTCGGTGGAATAGAGGCGATAGAATCCTAGATGCCTTTCACATTAGCATACCATTTGAGCAGGGGCCTGCCAGGCTATAAGGTTTCAGGGCAAATTGAAATGAGTGATTGTATTGCCAATCTTTCTTGACCGAGCGCCAGATGGGATAGTTAGGCCCATATCTGTCTGGGGTTAATCCATTGGAACAGCCTGGACTCACAAAACACATTCTCTACCTCCCAATACCCCCCCCCATCCCAACACCAGTGAACACACACACACACACACCTCTTTGTCTTTGACCTCACCTTTAAGGTGGACGGTTCTGCCATGGGAAAGTCTTTGGGTGAGCCTCGTTTGTACGCCTCTGCTGCTTACACAGACTGGAGAGCCCTGGAGAGCTTAAGGCACCTCGCCTGGTATTGACTTTTTGTTTGGTTCCATTTTAGCAGTCGGGGGACAGCACTCTGGGAACAGTGGCAGACTGTCTACAAGTGTGTGCTGAATTACCTTCACTGCATTATCTTTGATAGTCTTCTAGTCTTGATATCTGTTCCATCTCTGATAAACCATGAGCCTTCTATTTGCAGCCTTCTGTTGCAAGATCCCTTGTCAAATAAATGCAGCAGCTCTGTCGAAGGTGGCCAGTTTGGGTTTTTTTAGAGTATGTAGGCTTTCATTATGAGTCATGGCAGCAGAAAAGTGTTTTCTCTCACAGCTCTACTGCATGAATGCTTAATCAGACCAAATCAAAAACCTGGGTTCCCCTGACTGTGATGTCCTTAAGCTGATGTCAGCAGATCTCACCGTGTGTGTGTGTGCGTGTGTGTGTGTTGTCTGGGTCAGTTTGCACTAACACACTGTGCAGATTCATATGCCAGCCATGTCGTCCTTCTTCTCTGAAGTGGTGCTTCCTTTAATTCGCTCCCTAAATAAATGATGAGAACATTTAAACGCGCGGCTCGTCGCAAAGCCCCAAGGTCGCCTAATCGTATTATTTATGAAGTGATGTGCTACATAATGGTACTTAGTGCATGTTAACAGATGCTATTATCAGGCCCTGATCCAGGGCGCCAAAAGATATATTGGTCAGTGGATGTTAATGCTGCTCCTCACCGCCGTCATGCAGCAGCTCTTTAAAGGGCTAACCTCACCAAAATGCAGCACTTAGGCCCAGAGCCAGGTGGATGTTAAGTGGCTCCTGAGAAAATATATTACAACAAATTGTGGCGCCCCCCCGACTGTCCCCCAACAACTTCAACATCCCTCATCCCATCCATAGCCCACCCCCTCGGGCTCTAGCCACAAGGTGGTTTGTGTGTGTGTGTGTGTGTGTGTGAGCGGGGATCAAACTTTTGTTTTTTGAGGGGGGGCTTAACCCAAAATTCCACTATCTCCGCTCTGGCACGAACTCCGCAGCAAAAACGGTCCCGTTGTAGTCAATCAGAGCTGTTCCACTACTGCGGCCGTGCGGCGCAGTGCACCGCCCTGTATCGCAAGATCTCGAAAATCCCGCGCACGCCTGTTTGCGAACCCCAGGTTTCCGCACCGGAGCGGAGCCGTTGTAGAGCGGGTAGCAGTATAATTTGAGTTCGGAAGCGAGCGGCAGCGGAAAGCGGAGGCAAGGCGGAGATAGTGGAATTTTGGGGTTAGTCTAAAAAGATATGACAGGCACTGAGTCTTGTGATTCAGGAATATCTCTCTCTCTCTCTCTCTCTCTCTCTCTCTCTCTCTCTCTCTCTCTCTCTCTCTCTCTCTCTCTCTCTCTCTCTCTCTCTCTCTCTCTCTCTCTCTCTCTCTCTCTCTCTCTCTCTCTCTCTCTCTCTCTCTCTCTCTCTCTCTCTCTCTCTCTCTCTCTCTCTCTCTCTCTCTCTCTCTCTCTCTCTCTCTCTCTCTCTCTCTCTCTCTCTCTCTCTCTCTCTCTCTCTCTCTCTCTCTCTCTCTCTCTCTCTCTCTCTCTCTCTCTCTCTCTCTCTCTCTCTCTCTCTCTCTCTCTCTCTCTCTCTCTCTCTCTCTCTCTCCCCCCCCCCCCCCCATGCTGAACCTATTCCCTCCTGCACCACCAGGTCAGGGGTCATCCTCGTCCGTCAAGAGGCAGAGGGAGGGGCAGATTTACAGGGACAACAGCGAGCAAAACGGTCACAGCAGTAAATATTTACATGAGTCTGACAAAAGATGTGGGCGAAGTTGTGTGAGAGGTTCAGAATCCTGCAGAAATTACATCTGACCTCAGATTATTAATCACACAGCTATTCTGCAGCTGCATGAAGAGGCTGGTTTTGTAACCGTGGTGTCTGAACTACAACAACAGTGCGACGATCTTGTGAAAGTACAATCAGATTTGCCTCATCACTTTATTACCGTTGTTACCGTTCATGACTTTTTCTGGCATACCAGGTCCTCCGTTTCACTCAGGTGTCTTTAGGTCTGTGAGCTTTAGCTCATTACACACACACACACACACACACACACACACACACACACACACACTGGATGCGCTGACAGAGGCAAGGCCCAAGGACACAATGACTGGGAAACACTACTTGGTGTGTGTGTGTAACCGTTTGTGTTGTAAAGCACCTTGGGGGGTTATAGAACCCTATCAGGTGCTATATAAGTACAAGCTATTTATCATTTAATGGCTTTTCGTGGGCCGAGCCTCTACAATCCTGATCTCTTTGATCACCGTTTGAAGCCGACACCCTCTGGTTGACTGAAACATTACACTTCTTATTTCAGTCGCATCATCACAACACAAGAGTTTGAGGTTTAATCTCCCAACATGCACAAAGACACAACTAGCAGGAATTCTTTGGCCAAAGTAAACGTTCCCGTCTAGAAGGCCTCCCTAAAGCTGAAGTGTGTTTCCAGCAGTTGGTTTTGATGGGTGGGAGGAGTTAATGGGTTTGTGCATTTCCTGTGTGCTGTCGCCTCAGGTGCCACTCGAGCCTGGCCCAGACGTTACCCCCCGAGGAGGCCCCAGTGGACCGACCTTTCTGGGGCGTGGACGACCCCGGCATGCCTCTGCCCTTTGATCTGGCTGACATCATCAACAGAGTGGAGTCGCTGCTATGGAGGTGAGCTCACGATGCCAAAGTGTAAAACATGCCCTTACTGAAACACCTGCTGCTCATGACAGAGGTAAGTTTATCAATTGTTTATCACGTGTTACTGTTCTACCCGTCACTGATGAACGCTGCACACACACACGAAAATCATGTTGTAATATTTCATAATACCAACTGTGATGCTCAAATTAACAAGGGAGAAGAACAGGAAGCTGTAGAGGCTGAATATTAAACGATTAGCAACGACACGGTCGGTCCAGACCGCCGTGTTCCAGATGACACCGTGATCAGACACACGACGTCTACCATTGTTAAAACACATGCCTGTTTTTCATTGTTTCTTCTGTATCTAATCATTACCATAGAGATACATCGGAACATTTAAAAAGCACTTTATTGTTGCTGCTCCAACAAAGAAAGACCACATAAAACCAGGAACTCTCCAGAGTTTTATTATAACGTACAAAACTCATGAAGGAGTTGTTTTTTTCTCCAAGGCTGATGAGCTCGTAAAGTGTTTTCACTAATATCAGCTCTGGTGATCCACGTGTGGTTTTAATGGGTGAGTTTTCAACAGGGGTTGCTAGAGAAATAGGAGTAATTCGTTATATCAGGATTTTTTCTTTCAGTGTTCCTGAAAAAGTTTATTTTTGAAGATACGAAGTTTCTGCCTTAAAGTGATAAAAGCAAACAACTAATTATCGTCATCGTTAAACTCGAGAAATGAGATTTTAAACTAATCTGAGTATAAATGCACGATATTCTTTATTCACTCCATACGCCTCTGAGCACCTTTACAATAATTCCTATCATTTGTTTTATTCTCTAACTATATATAACCAAATTCCAACTTTAACAACACATTTTTCTTTTTTCTACTGTTTTATTTTAGAACATTTCCTCATTACTAATTTCAGAAAGATCAAACTGCAGAATAAATGTTGAGCGTTTTGTTGGCAGAACGAGTTCCATCCTAGAGACCCTTTAAACACGAGGGAAGGTGACTTTAGTTGTGACCAAAAATTTAAAAAAGCTTTGCTTTGCTGTCTTGAAATAAAGACAAATTAACAAGAAAAGATGCTAAAATGACATTTAAATACCATTTTATTTACAAACCTTTTTAGTGTAATTTTTACTGAAAAACTTAATCGGTTTTCCGTTTCTAATGCTAATGTAGCGTCATGAATGGCCTCTAATTTGTGACAAAGGTCACATTTTCCCAGCTGGGTCAAGCTGGGTCGAACTGTAACTTTGTCCCACAGATTACCAACCCAGGAGCCGTGATGTCACCTGAAACAACATCTTTATCTGCTGCTGTTCCGTCCCAAGATGAAGGACACTTCAAGATTTCACAATAATAATTTTTAAATAATAATTTGAATAAACTCTTTGACTTTATTGCTGTTATTACAATCATCATAAATAATCATCTGGTTCAGTATAAATGTATTTTAATTACTGAAATGACTTATTATGCTTTGTGTAATAATATAATTATTCATGATAATCCGTAATGTGTGATCAGTAAACCAGAAGGTCATCTTGCACCTCACGCAGAGGGTATCCAGGGTAAAGGGTAAACCACCTCACGTCTTTACTCATAACATCAAGCTTTCTGACGCTGAGAGGGCGTGTTCTGAGTTTTGTTAAAACCAAATCCCGCAGCTGTAAGTTCAGTTCTTGAACCCACCAGAAGACGAGGGACGGCCGCCCAAGTCTCTACTAAGCATTCTGTCACGTCGATAGTCTTGCTTCTAATAAACGCACCTGTAACCAGCTGACACAAAAGTACTTCAAAGTTAAGCCAGACGCTCGACACCGCGTACCCTGCGACATCTCTGGACCAGAGAGGCGGTTCCACTCGGGTCTTCTCTACCGGACCGAGTACCCCTGAGGATGACAACATCCTCCTTTGACCTCCGGATCCACACAGAGGGTCGTCTGTTGGGTGAGGTAGCACACAGATGGTGTCCGATGCTGTTTTCTCTAAGCAGCATCAGTTAGCTGCTAAACCAACTTTCCACCCAGAACGCTTCTCTCGCTGAAAGAAACCTTCTGAGTTTCATTCACGCATCCAAAACCTCACATTTCATTTTAGTTTCCATTCAGTCACAGGTTTGCTCTTAAAAACAAGTTTTAATATCAAAGCTGTTAAAAATTGTCATTTTTAAAAGTGTTAGTAATAAATTCAGCTTGGTTACAGATGGTTTAAAGGACTTGTATTCTACCATCGGATTTAATACATTAAGTTTTTCCCTTTTCTCGTTTCCACAGGATGTGAATGTTGGCTAGAAAATCCAAGGAGGAAACAGAAGAACCGAACCCACCAGCTTTTCTGAATGGTTGACACGTCAGCTGAGGGGACTGACCGCTGCTGTGATCCCACCGAGATAGAACTCCTTTAGGCTGGGGCTCCTACGTCTCCTCCCTTCCAACCTCACCTTCCAGCGACCCCCAGCAGGTCCCGGCCTCTCAGCCACGTGGACCTGGACTTGGCTGGAGGGAAACCAGAGCCCCGGTAGATTCATCGTAGTGTTTCAGTAACACGCTAACAACGCAACGCTTAGCATCAAGCTACTAGCGTCACAACAGTCTAATGAGTCTGTTTGCATTCATTGTGTAACTATTTATTATTTCTGTGTTCTCTGTTGCTCAGTCCCATGTAACCCAGACATGCTTTTACCAGTGGAAGGACTCATTCTCAGTAGCTACAGCGCAGTACCCACATATATGCTTTCAGCTCCTCACACAGTATTATACTACAGTACACAATACTCACTTTGCTCACATGGTATTGCATCTTTCACTTGTGTATGGCGTAGCCTCTTGAATTGTATTTGGAAGTGGAAAGAGCCCGAAGAGACCAAAGATGGACCGAGACTGGAGGTTCTGAATGTGGACCTTGTGGAGAACATGAAGAACGTGTCGTGTTTTGGTGTAGTGGTTTGCTTGGGCCATTTATTTGTGCGAATGTGTTCGTACACTTAGCCATGTGATCAGTCGTCAGCTTGCGTGTCTTGTGTCTGTCTCCCACCCGTTTACATGAAGACATGAGTGCGTGTGCGTGTGCGTGCGTGTGTGTGTGTGCCTGCAAGGATGTCTGTAAGTTGTTTGTTCTTGAAGAATGTGCACGAGGAGGAATGGAGTCTTGCAGCGGCGCCCCCTTACTGCTGCTGCGCTCTGATGAAAGGCAGCGCTGATGGAATGACCCGGAACACAACCGCCGTTTCTCATAATTACAGCTGTTCAATCGCTTTTAATTACTCTTAAAGCGTGTAGAGCACCACGTTCCCCCTGTAATGCTGCGGGCCATCCGAGAGAGCGAGAGAAAGATCCGGAGCTTCTGACAAAATCCACTTTCAAAATAAGCTTTAGGGGGGGGGGGGGGGGTGGTGTAAGCGATGAAGCAACCCTGTTCGTTTGATTTCTCTCTATCTAGATCAGGATGAAGTAGAAATGCTGTTTACTATTAAAAATGCAGAATGCACTCTTTTTTTTTTTTTTTTTTTTACTTCTGAGGTTTTCTCCAAGATGTTAATGGTTGCCAAACGCTGTTCTTCTTACTCTGCGCCTTTGTTGTTTGTTATTGTCAGAGACTTGTTTGTAGATCAGCAGTAGTGTTGACTTGTTTGAATCACTCTGTGCTCCCTGCGCCTCATCTCGTCTGTCTGAAGCAATAGGAATGGCAGTAAAGTAAAAAGAAATGTGTTTCATCCTGCCGCTTGTGTCCTCATTTTGGAATAAATCTTTTAGTTCTGGAACAACAAATTTTCTGATTGCCTAAAGTAAGATCCGATACTTCCTGATTACCGATTTAAATCCGTCCAAAGAATGAAGCGATTAAAGCTGCAACGGCAAATTTGGAAAACTAATTTTTCACAAGCCTCTCAACGTTCTAACGTAGTCTAGCCATAAATATATTGTGGAGGTAAAAATAATAAAGTGGTTCTCTCGCATTTGTCTAAAAGCCTCCATCAATACCGCGTTATGGACCATAAAACCAACCACTGGACCACCTGGTTGTCAGTTTTACTGAAGCGCCGCACTTCCCTGGGTCCTCCACTCATCACACTCATGTAATCAGCACCAGAACACCGCTGGTGGGAGAGGTTCTCCGCTGAATAACATCAGAGAAGAAGAAAGAAAAACACCATCTGAAGTCATGGAAAACAAAAGAAAACTGGAAAACGGCGATTGGTGTTTAGCGCCATCTCGTTTCCTCTGGTAATGTGGGTTTCCGGTTCCGGTGTTGGTACCAGATCTGCTCAGGCAGCCAGATTGGCTCGGGGTCTTGCGTCTGCAAATTACGTCACAGAAGATGATTGGCTGAACGTAAGACTTACGGAAGTTACGGTACCACATTCGTAAAAGTTACGTTAGCACGTTGACAGTGAAGATTTTAATTGGTCAGAGCGAATTTCACGGTTGTAGTCTCAGCGGTTGTGGTCCTATAGTCCAAAAATCAACACTTACCGGAGAAAATATGTTTGAATTTCCAAAGGAAACGTAAAATGAAAGCAAAGATATCGACTGATAAACGGTGACCCTCCAAAGCTCTTGATTTTGATGAAAAGGGGCAAAAATAAAATAGAAGAACTTTATTGAAAGGACACGAGGAAACATTTTGAATGAATGAATGAATTTACACAACAAAGGAAATATACAGACAAATTACACATTAATTCATACAAATATGGCTTCACATATAAGAACGGTTGTGTTTTTGGCTGTCTGATGTTGGTTTTATGTAGTTTCACATTCTTTACAAAACAGAAAATTTGGTGTTTCACTAACAAATTACAATTATAAAGAAAACATTTAGGTGTTAACGAACAAGAATGTATAAGCAAAACTGCTGATGTCGTTAAAAAACTTTTGTGATTTTTAATTATTTTTTTATCATTACAAGGAACTGAGCAAGTTAGAATACATATTTGACATGAGTTAAATTTTCTTTGATAACTGTAATGTAATTAATACTTATAAGAAGAAATAAGACAATTCTATCAAGCACAACTGAAAGAGAAAGAAAAGAAAAACAAAAGAGGAGAAAGAGGGATTTAAAAGATTCTTTTAAGAAGAAAGGCATCAACATAACTCCGTTCTAATAGCTTTTGGACAACTATGCCTTTTAAAGTGTCAAAATAGAGTCCTAACTCAGTGTTTAATATGTTCATGTTTGGGTTTGTGTTGGACCACTTAAATTTATTTAGGAAATGTCCTATTCATAAATCTATCAGATAAAAAAAATGAAGAAATGTGATTTTAAAAGATTTTTTATTTGTAAAGGAAACTATATCTCTTAAATGTAATTTAATATTCTTATCAAGACATAGTGAAATTAGATGTTCTGTCTCACACTAACAAATACACATTCATAGAACAGGTGTGGAAGGGTCTCCGAAGCAATTACAGAACGTACAAGAGTCATCTAACACTTACTCTCAGGAAGTCCACAGAATGTAGTTAAAAGTCTTCAGCTTGTCCAAAATGCTGCAGCTAGAGTTCTGATGAGAATTAAAAAGAGAGATCATATCTCTCCTGTCTTAGCTTCCCTACATTGGCTACCTGTTAAATTCAGAATAGATTTTAAGATCCTTCTTCTCACATATAAAGCTCTTAATAATCAAGCTCCATCATACATCAGTGATCTGATTGTTCCATACGTTCCTAACCGAGCACTTCGCTCTCAGACTGCAGGTTTACTGGTGGTTCCCAGAATAACTAAAATTAGGATGTGAGGCAGATCTTTTAGTTATCAGGCTCCTCTCCTGTGGAACCAGCTCCCAGCTTTAGTCCATGAGGCAGACACCTTGTCTACTTTTAAGACTAGGCTTAAAACATTTTTATTTGATAGGGTCTATGGTTAAAATCTGATGTTAGCCTACATCTGGACAAGTGGGGGAGTACAGGGAGGTGGAGTGTACAGTCGGTAAAGAACATTAATCGAGTTAATATTATTTATTGTACAGGGTGGGCCATTTATGTGTATGAACCTTAATGAAACGGGACTGGTGATATTAACGTCCTGTTTGTGGCACATTATTATATGTACATTATATATGTGAGGGGGCAAATTTTTCAAGATGGGTGGTGACCATGGTGGCCATTTAGAAGTCGGCCATCTTGGGTCCAACTTTTGTTGTTTCTCAATAAGAAGAGGGTCATGTGACACATCAAACTTATTGGAAATTTCACAATAAAAACAATGGTGTGCTTGGTTTTAACGTAGCTGTATTCTGTACATGTATTCTCCCAACAGAACTGACATTTGGGAATTGTTTGTGAATGAACTAAATACCAGAAACATTTATTACATTTTGTCCAGAATATGGATTTAATTAGAATATATTTATTTGTGATGGCTGTAAATTTGGCTCTTTTTGTTTAGTAATAGTCTAATAAAACCAGGTGGAATTGCATCAAAAACTATCGAGTAATCTTTCCCAGAAATTGGAATATTAAAAGTTTTAAGAAACTCAGTATGAAAACAGAGGGCGTTTTTATTCATCAGTTGAAAAACATCATTTATATTATTCTGCGACAATGTTTCATAGTATATTGATATGTTTTATATTTAATGAAATTGTTATTCCAAATCAGGTGTTTATGTGGGGATTATTGTTTTTTATTTTATGTTTGTATAGAAACCAACATAATGAAGCCTGCCTATGAAAGTTAGATAACTTAATGGGAATTTTGTTAACATCAAAGTCAAAATGTAAAAGAAATTATGTTCCTCCCACTGTTCCGAGAACAAGGTTAGGTATGAAATACCATATTTTATTTTAGTTTTTAGAAAGTATTTGGTCCATTTCAGCTTAAAATTATTATTTGCACCATTTAAAGCTAACATGTTTAAGCCTCGTTGAATATAAGTGTTTTTAAGTATAGTTCTATTCAAATATTGAGATTTATTTCTCCGTGTAAAGTTATAGAGAGCAGAATCAGAGCTGTCTATGAAACATTTGGGAACGTCTAACACGTTTGCTGGGTATAATAAACGAGACATTCCTTCTGTTTTTGACAGAAGGAATCTGCCTTTAGGAGGTAAATCCCTCATAAAAGTGTGGATGGGTGAATGACTGATTGTGTTGTAAAGGACTTTGGGGGATTCCAGGACTCTAGAAGGCGCCGTATCAAATACAGACAATTTACCATAAGCCATAAAAAACGTGTGAAAGCCGAATGGATTTGCCATAATGTGACGTCATCAGCAGGCGCAGGACGACGAGCCAATCTGGCGACTAACCTCCTGGCAGATCACCGCACGGTATTCCGGCGACCCCATACCCTTGTCCAGACCCACTGAGTCGTTCCTAATGGAACCCTTCGTCGCCTGATCCTCCTCCTGATTTCCACCCACTCCCACTTGGGCGGGAACCCAAACGAACCCCACAACACTGCCCTGTTTCTGGAGTTCACAGAGCAACCGGCGTACGAGACTAGCAGATCCGGCCTAGAGCCCGATCTCATACCTGCCAGCGCTCTCAACGCTGCCGCCGAGTCGGAGCACACGACCGCCCTCATTGGCCCATGTTCCCCCACCCACCTTAAGGCGCACAGTACAGCCGCCACTTCCATCATGAATGCTGAACTGTGGTCACGTAGCCAGATACCAAACATGTGCCCCAAGCTAGGAATCACAAATCCCACTGCAGCCCTGCCACTCTCAGGCTCCCTAGAGCCACGCGTGTGTAACGGCACATACGAGGACCATCCTGCCTTCAAGTACTCCTCTACCTCCTCCGCCTGACCTCTCCCCCTGCCCTGCTCTAAGAGAGTCCACCTCTGGGTTGGGTAACTGCCACGGCAGAACACACCACCTGACCAAATGTGAAAGCACTGGCCGGCCGAGGAGACCCAACCGGAGGATCTGATCCTAAACCAGAGAATGATGTAACTTTTGGAGGGTGAGTCAGAGATGAAGGACAGGTGTGCTGAATGACTGGGCTGAGGGGGAGAAAACCACGGTGGGACAAGGTCAAATAAATAAATAGAGATACTTTACTAACTGGCCCAGATGGGTCATATTTTTACATCAAACATCAGTCATCTGTGATTTCTATCTTTCATCTCGTCTCTGAGCAACCGCTGCTTTATTTCCTCTACGATGTATAAAAAAACTGCTGAAGGGTGGATTGATCAAGCAATTGGCGATATTCTCAACAACTTCTCAAATCCTCCACCTCCACTCATTTGCGTGCTGCCGTCCCATTGGTCAGTTGTGTTTACTACTTCCTGAAATGGCTGAGTGAGGGATGAACGAGTGTGATGCGCGCTCCCCTGAGGGAGGGGGCGACTGAAAAAGGGCCCCCACTTGAAGAGACAATTACACGGCGCTGGTGAGAGCCACAGGTATGCATTGTTCTGACCGGGGTCAGCCGCCAGCCAGCCGAGCCGAGCCATCGTCAATTAGGCCAACAATAGGTGGCGGGGAGAGATAAAATACCCAGGTGTGTTGGGGAAAGGCATCGGTGCGGGGTCACGTCCCAGTCAAAGGTTTCAAGGAGGATGTGTTCAGGTGTCACTTTGTTTTCTGGGGAGTCGTCGTTTTCTTTTTATGGAGTAATGATAATGGAGTAGCAGCTGCACTCTGAGCATCCATCTTTACTCGTGAATGCATGGACACTGTTCTCTACAACTGTTTCTGTTTGTGCAACAATGGATGCATGTGCACATCTGAGCCCAGGTTCATGGAAATGACTCGATGACCGTAAAGTGTTTTCGGGTCCGTTGGAGGTCGGTGACGTGTCCGAGGCCGGTGTCAGAGGCCCCCGGGGCCAGAGAGGCAGCGGTAATTGTAGAAGAGCTGAAGATAGCATCGCAGCTCTGGGGCGGCTGTCAGCAGAGGGACGAGCTGCTCTCATTTGTCACCGGCGCAGACAAACACCACTCAGCAGCAACTAAACATCGACGTGATTGACTACACGTGAAGCAACACGAGCCCTGATGTTTTTGCGACTGTTAATTACAGCGAAGGTCAAAAAGGAGGCAGAGCAGAGAAGTTTCACGTCAGCATGAATATGAGGCAGCACACTGACAGGGCTGGAAGTAAGGTTAAAGGTCGCCGAAAGAAACCAGCACCGCTCTACCGGGTAAACTCAGGAGCCTGCACTGATGAGTGTTTTTTAATAGCACAAGCACACCTGTTGCAATAAGTCCAAGCATGTTTACTTTCAGCAATCTGATGGATAAAATGTACACAGAACGGGAATTCTGTCCCGTGTCGTTCACCACCTCCCAGAGAACAAGACGGTAGGCTGCACCGACAGGAAGAGACAACAGCATCACCCTCTTCCAGCTGGCCGCGGTGGATCTCACTTCCTGACGAGCAAGGTTGTCATTAATGTCACACACACACACACACACACACACACACACACACACACACTCTGCGAGTACTGGGTTCTTCTCTATGTTGAAACAAGCTGAAGACGATAAATTATTACAAATACTAAAAATAAACAATTGATGATCAGAATCTGACACTTGCTAGTTTTTTCTTCACACCCAACGACAGATGATAGCCGGCCAACGATAGAATATTTATTGTGGCAGATGTGTCTAAATATTTGGCCTTTTGCATTAAGAATACGACGACTCCAGATGGTTTATAGCAAATTAGCTGTATTTGACATAAATTAATGATAAATGACCCACACTTGTGTAGAGCCTCTCAGAGTAAGGACTCCAAAGCGCTTTACACTACAGTGTATCATTCACCCATTCACACACTCATTCACACACTGATGGTGATGAGCTACGATGTAGCCACAGCTGCCCTGGGGCGCACTGACAGAGGCGAGGCTGCCGAGCACTGGCGCCACCGGTCCCTCCGACCACCACCAGCAGGCAACGTGGGTTAAGTGTCTTGCCCAAGGACACAACAGCAGAATGCTCTGTCTGGAGCCAGGATCGAACCTGCAACCTTCCGATTACTGGACAACCCGCTCAACCTGTTGAGCTACTGCTGCCCCATGACATAGTGCCTTCTAGAGTCCTAGACCCCCCCCCCCCCAAGATGCTTTATGACACAGTTATTCACTCAATCTCTCTCACACACACACACACACACACTGATGGTGATGAGCTACGGTGTAGCCACAGCTGCCCTGGGGCGCGCTGACAGAGTCGAAGCTGTCATACACAGGCACCACCGGTCCCTCCGACCACCACCAGCAGGCGGTGTGGTTTGAGTGCCCAGCCCAAGGACACAACAGCAGCAACAGACTAAGCGGGGCTCATACCTGCAACCTTCCAATTACAGGGCAGACCCTTAACTCCTCTGCCGCCGTCATCCTGATCCTGGAGGGCCGGTCTCCAGCATGTTTTCACTGTCTTCTGCTCCAGCACCCTTGATTCAATGGCTGAATCACCTGTTCTGCAGCACGTCGAGCTCTGCAGAAGCCTGCTCTTCACCAGCGAGGTGTGCTGAAGCAGGGGAAATGACTAAAACATGCTGGATACCGATCCTCCAGGACCAGGATTGGGCACTCCTGGTTTATGCTCTTTTCTCTGGAACTTGGTCAAAAAATATTTTCAAGAGTTTAAAACGAGTATTTTTTTTTTACTCTGAATTCTCTGAGAGGGTTAGATCTACGTTCCTACCCTCGCCTATGGTCACGAGCTTTGGGTAGTGACCGAAAGAACGAGATCACGGACACAAGCGGCCAAATTGAGTTTTCTCCACAGGGTGGCTGGGCTCTCCCTTAGAGATAGGGTGAGAAGCTCGGTCATCCGGGAGGGGCTCCGAGTAGATCCGCTGCTCCTCCACATCGAGAGGAGCAGATTGCGGTGGCTCGGGCATCTGGACAGGATATCTCCTGGATGCCTCCCTGGTGAGGTTTTCCGGGCACGTCCAATGGGGAGGAGACCTAAATGTAGACCCAGGACACGCTGGAGGGACTATCTATGTCTCTCACCTGGCCAGGGAACGCCTTGGGATTCCCCCGGAGGAGCTGGCCTAAGTGGCTGGGGAGAGGGAAGTCTGGGCCTACCTGCTTACGCTGCTGCCCCCACAACCTGACTCTGGATAAGCGGAGGAAAACAGATGGATGGATGGCCGGATTCACTCCAACAAGATAAAGATATGATTGAAATTATGCTTTTTCATCCTACTGATTAAAACCCCCCAAATTCACCAGCATGAAAAACAAGCCTTTGTAAAACAGAACATCTCTGTCAATCTTTGGTGTGTAAATTCTGACATGTGGGACCACATGCGTGACACAGCTGCCATTTGTAGATAAATCTGTGCAATGTTTGAATCGTCCAAAACAGAAAATCTTGTCTTTGACTCTCACACTCCCTCATGTTTCCCTCTCCGCTCACTTTGTGTCCTGACCAAAGCCGAGCTCACCGGAGCTGCTGAAGTCTGAATCTTTTCATCCATCAAACCCAAAGTCCCGGCGTAGAGACGGCTGATCGCCACTGACATGTTCTCTCACCCCCTGCTCGTTCCGTATTAGACCGGGACGTGGGGAGGGGGAGTGATGGTGAGGTCTTGATGCTGATGTTGATGCAGTCAGGACTCTGGCAGCTGAGCAGCTCTGATGAACACAAGGTATGGCATGATGAGTGTGTGTACTTATCGCAGAGTTCAGAAGAGGTCTTAAGGGAGAGAGGCCTTTCAGATCAAACAGCAGTTTGATCAAATGCAGTGCATGTTTGTGGGTCTTTGCTGTGGCCTTGGCTCTGGTATCCAGCAGCCACATATCCCTCCGTCCTACAGGACAACTGTCTTTCTACCTCGTCCCTCATTGGTCACCGGAACGAGGCGGCTGACCCAATTTTCATCAGAAACTCTCGTCACTCTGCTGGTTGGATTTTTCTGTGTTTTTAAATCAGAGAATCTCCTAAAACATCATCTTCAGCGTTTTACCTCAGTTTCACACTGGAGGCTCCTTCTACAGCGCAGGACTGTTTAAACCCAACTGCATTTGTCATTTGAGCCAAAAAGGCCTCAAGGTGCCAAACAGGAGTCTGCTAATGGATGACATCAGCTCTATCTCAAGGCGACTTGAATTCACAAAAACATTTCCCAGGAAATCTGATTCACACATTAAAACAGGAAAAACGCACAGCAGATTCTGCCATCCAGTATTCCCCTTTGTGTGGAGGCCCTGTCCTCCTTCTCACCTTTCCACCCTCCCAGTATCGACTCATGTTTCTCCAGAGTGGCGCTGAAGCATCCCCATTCATACCTGTCTCTCTCTTTTAACGTTGCAATCCCTGTTAGTGCCCCGCTTTTCATATCAGTGGGATTAAATGGATCATTTTCCAACGTTAGCAGCTTCTCCGCCAAGTGGTCTTGATGTCAGGCCAGGCATAATTGAGTCATCTGCATCTCATCTAAAATGGATGAAAGGACTTTCTGATTTTTGGTCCTCTCCCCATGCAAAACGCCCCTTATCACACACACACACACACACACACACACACACACACACACACACACACACACACACACACACACACACACACACACACACACACACACACACACACACACACACACACACACACACACACACACACACACACACACACACACACACACACACACACACACACACACACACACACACACACACACACACACACACGTTTTTCTATCCATATTAGGACTTTGTATTGACTTCCATTCATTTTAGTAACTGCATTAGAGCCTAACCCAAACCATAAACAGAAGCAGTGTATTCGTAAAGCTAACTGTAACAAAAACACCTCTAAACATCACCCCTAAGCCTGAAACAGAGGGTCACCGTAGGAGGACCAGGTTTTGATCCTTATGAGGCTGTCAGTCTGCAGAAGATCAGTGAATATGTCAGTTTTGGTCCTAAGTAGGAAAGTTAAACAAGTACACACACACACACACACACACACACACACACACACACACACACACACACACACACACACACACACACACACCAGGAGCGAGAGAAAGTGTGGCCCAACTTCACTTCTACTTTTAAAGAGCAAGTCACCCCCTACCAGAGTCTAACTCCACTCCCACTTCATGTTTGAAAAATGCAACAAATGCTGTTGCCTGGCAGTCCGAGAGGTTGGAGCTGCTAACAAATACACACACACACATAGGGTGTGTCCGAATCCACAGGAAGGATGCTTATGAGTACGGGTCCTCGCCGGTCTAGCAAGGCCGGGTCCTTGAAGACCGCTAAAACCGGAACCCAGCGGCTCTGAATTCGGACAGTCTAGCCTTCACCTCTACGGTGGCCCGTAGGTCCCGTCACAGCCGTGGCGGCAGCTACACGCAAAGGAAAAATGCTAAAGCTAGCGAAAATGGAGCAGGAATATTAAGGAGCTAGAGCAGCTTCACGTCCATCAGCAGCGTTTGTTCACAACCGTTTTCAGGTAAAGTAACTTTGTTTATTCTAGAAGCTTTCAGGACTTACATGTTAACTTTAGATGGTTTCATGTATGTTTTAAGCTACAGAATGAACTTGTTAAACGTACACAACACATTACTACAGAGTATTATCATGTAGGTGATTCATATAAACCATTATAAATGTTGAATGCAGCAGGTTGTTTTCTAATGTAAACTGGACCTTAGAACTTATTTTGCATCAAATGGGGGTAAAACGTTTTAAAAATACAGGCTTTTTAATAAAATAGCAGTGAAGTGTTTTCAATGTGCATTTGTTTATTCAACTTAAGCCTAATAATGATTAGATCTGTCTTAAAAATGTAAATTCTCCTTAGTTTTCCCTGCTGCTTTTCTTTAAACTGAACAGAACCAGTGTACTGCAGGTTGTATGTTTTATTTTACATTTTTCAAGAGATGTAACAGCCGTCGTCTGAGCCAGCCCAGCAGGCCCTGTAGATGGACGATGGAGTGGACAGTGAGAGGAAGCGTCCCAAAGCTCTCTCTGCAGACCGTCCTGTATGATGTTCCTCTGGCCAGAAACGTCCAGCCACGGGTCTGCTCCAGCCCTCCATCCACGTCTGGATCCTCCTGCAGCAGATCCAGCTGCACTGTTACAGACTTCCTGCTCACTCAGTTTAAATAAATGATCCAGGAAGAGTCACTCAGGTTAATCTTGCTTTAACCGTACATAACTGGTCCATACTGGTTTTGATCTGTAAATAAGTGTAACCTATTATAAATAATCTTGTCTCCTTACTATCTTTTCATTTTCTGTTCATGTAACATGTTCAAAAACATCTGTAATAATAAAACTGGTGATAGGTATCAGTTAGTATTTGTTTTAATAAATGTGTTCAAATATCAAACAGCTAAATAACATCAACATGATGACAGTAGAAGGCCTCTCTCCCAGGAGGACCACCAGGTAAAGCCTCTCCTGACCCTGGACACCTGCAGACCTACAGAGAAAATCAGACCACAGGTGACAAAAAGGCAATAAACACATTTTTACATTTATCCACATGAGAAGATAAAAATTATATTCTTCACACAAACTTTTTACTTCATTAAAACGTGTCAGCTGTGTAAATCCCCGAATGTAAAACTACTTTTCGCAGAAGAACTTCTGTGGTTGTGTGTAAACAGCTTCACTCTTCACCTCTAAGCTCGATAAAAACGATTCTTTGCTCCGTTGTCCTTAAAACAAATGACAAGTTTAATTTGCTACACACACACACACACACACACACACACCAACGGGAATAACTGGGACCCGCGAAACAAACTGGTTCTGGCTGATTTCTGCCTAAAATGTAATTTAAAAAACATACAAACGTAAAATGTCTATAAACAGAACCGCTTTAAGCTGTTTAGGTTTCTACGGCTAGTTTTTAACAAACTTACGTTTAAAACTTCGTAGCTCTCCCCATTTTCTCTTCCTGTTGAAAATCCACAGCCGGCGCACAAAGCATGCTGGGATAGCCTTGTTCTGTGAGGAGACAACAGACCCGTCCTCGAAATGTGGGCGGAGCGAGGACGCGTTTGAGGACGCAAGAATGAGTATTCTTGGAATTCGGACAGTACTCGTCGCTGCGCTGTGACGTCATCGACCTCAAAACGCACTCTTACAAGCATCCTTCCCGCTGATTCGGACACACCCACAGGCTCACAATGACACTGTGACACCATAACGTACCAGTTTACATCATAGCATACCTCTTAGCCAATAGCGGTGGCAGATTTAAATTCAAATACAGTGCAGACTTTTTACCTGACGACGGCACAACACCGACAGTTTTAGGCAGAATATGTAACTTTTAACTTAGATGCACTGAAGTGCCAAATTATTGACGACACGTGTCAGCAGCACGATTATGCACTCGTTTATTTAGTTTATTTGGGGGGTGACTTGCTCTTTAATGTGGAGCAAAGACAAGCAGAGGTGGCTCTGCTCTTGTGAAACATCTCTATGTAGAAAATATAACGTACCTGATCCTGAAAGAATTAAGATTTCTTCCACTGATGCATTAAACTACCGTAAATCCTCTAATACAGGCCCGGGCCTGTATTAGAGGATTTACGTTATATTTTCTGTTTTTACAAAGAGCATCCTCTCGGCGTCAGTGAGGTGCTGCCTTACTTTCACAACCTTTTTTGCAGCCCTGACCAATAAATTACGTTTTCTTAAGAGGCAGGTTTATTTTATAATGCAGCTCAAGATGAAAACAATGAGAACAAAGTGAAAGTAAACAGTTTACAAATGACATGTACCACCTTAAGTCAACTGGAGACAAAAGGTATCAAACTGTCTGCTTTTAACTTTGATGACAAATTCGTTTAAAACACTCAAATGCATCACGGATGCCTTTTTTCTTTTATCTCGGAGATTCTGACTCTCCTCCTTACCGTCACATCTAATCTATCTTTAGGAGGAAGTGAAATGTTGGATATTAGGTCTGATTTCATTTCATATGCAGGATTCATGAGGTAACGGGTGGGCGTGAGGACAGAGGGGGCTGGCATGGGAAAAGGCGGTGTGGGAATCAAAAAGGTGTGTTGGATTCATCAGGAGAGATGCTCACCTTATCTGCTCCGACCTGGAACACACACACACACACACACACACACACACACACACACACACACACACACACACACACACACACACACACACCTAGCGCTACTACTGCCCCGTGATTGACAGCTCTTTAAATGAGTGTGTGAGGAGAGCAGGGCTCTGGCCCTCCAAGTAAGTGGGCCGTCAAATTACATCCTGGGGAGCGGCTGGCCCCCTCTCCCCTGGCAGAGGAGATCTATTTATTTGTCTGTTTATTTGCTTGGTTTAAATATTTGGTGGGGAAAAATATTGAATTTTTGACCTCCGGTCAAAGTTCCCTCATATTTAGTTAATAAAGAGCAGAGGAGGTTGTTTGCCCAGAAAAGTGCAGGAGAGGGGACTTTATTTAAGGGAGTCCTCCGAGAGAGCGGTGACCTTCCTGCGGTGGTGGAGAGGGTTGTGTACACGGAGCTGAGATTTGCTGCCTCTGCCTCCTGCAGCCTCAGCCGCCCCTCACATGTCTCTGCTCTTTCTTCCTTCCCTGCTCTCTGCAGCCTTTTGTCCATTTTTTCTTCTTTCTCCTCTTTTCTTTTCTTTGCCTCCCTTTCTTCCACCTTTCTCAGCACTCTCCTCTCCTCCCCTCATGCACGCCTGTCTCTCTGCAGAGCTTGGCTGTATTTGACTGGAGACTCTCAGCGGACTCTCTGGGCTGCATCCAGGTTAAACTCTTAATTGCTTCGGCAGCGGGTGGTTTAGGGCACTAGCTCACTGCAGCTCAGCCCAGTCCCTGTGCAGGTGGCGGCAGGATGTGTGTGTGTGTGTGTGTGTGTGTGTGTGTGTGTGTGTGTGTGTGTGTGTGTGTGTGTGTGTGTGTGTGTGTGTGTGTGTGTGTGTGTGTGTGTGTGTGTGTGTGTGTGTGTGTGTGACTAAACTGTAAAGATGAATGCTGGAGATGACGTCCATGCGTCCAGTCACTGTTTTCTTGAGCGAGACAGGTCAAGACACGGGGTGACAGCAGCTCACAGGTTAGGAGTTTGTTCTGTAATTGGTGGGTTGCAGGTTCAAACCCAGTGTCCTGCAGCCATGCCCGTGTTCGTATATTTGGGTATGACACTTCAATTCAATTTTATTTATAAAGCGCCAAATCACAACAAGAGTCGTCTCAAGGCACTTCACATAATAAACATTCCAATTCAGGTCAGTTCATTAAGCCGATCAGAAAAAAATGTTTCCTATATAAGGAACCCAGCAAATTGCATCAAGTCACTGACTAGTGTCAGTGACTTGATGCAATCCTCATACTAAGCAAGCATAAAGCGACAGTCGAGAGGAAAACTCCCTTTTAACAGGAAGAAACCTCCAGAGAACACTTCACCCTCATATCATCTAATGGATCTGTCAGAGCAGCTGTGGCTACGATGTAGCTCATCACCACTGGTGTGTGAATGGGAATTTGTGTGGGTGAATGACTGGTTGTGTTGTAAAGGGCCTTAGGGGGTCGTCGAACCCTAGAAGGAGGTATATGAAATACAAGTCATTTACCTCATCTGAGCCCCGCGACCATCTAAAACCCGCTAAATGGTAGATGGTCTGTATTTCATATAGCGCCTTCTAGAGTCCAGGAATCCCCCCAAGGCGCTTTACAACACAATCAGTCATTCACCCTTTCACACACACATTCACACACTGGTGGGGATGAGCCACGATGTAGCCACAGCTGCCCTGGGGTGCACTGACAGAGGCGAGGCTGCCGAGCACTGGCGCCACCGGTCCCTCCGACCACCACCAGCAGGCAACGTGGGTTAAGTGTCTTGCCCAAGGACACAACGACAGCGACAGACTGAGCGGGGCTCGAACCTGCAACCTTCCGATTACGGGGCGAGCACTTAACTCTTGTGCCACCGTCGCCCCCACCACGTTGTTTTTTTCTTGTCTTGCTTAATACAAGCGTAGCAACATTGTACCTTGAATTACTGCAGATTGACATCAGTAGAGGGCGACATCGTCCCCTACTGCCTGCGAGTAAACAGCCGTCAACACCGCTGAGGCTCTGAAGATGGCGACTGTGTGATGCTGACACTGTCCGCAATTCAAGGTAAAAACTTTTCTATTCTGTGTATGAAGCAGGAAAAACCAATGGGGATTGAAAGGAAACACAAAGAACATAACAAGGACCGCTTCACACCGCCGAAGCGGGTGGAGGCGGCACGCTCCACAGCTCAAATCTCCAGCGAGCCAAACTGCACGTCTCGCTCTAGCAGGACACGCTAGCATCGCGAGCAAACTCATCATGAAACAAACGCCACTGAAGACAACGACGAAGAGCAAAAAGTGCAGATGTTAACACTTCTATTAGAAAAGAAGACACGTGTGTGTAACCTCCATTGTTGCTAATGCTCCTCGTGCCTGTACACATGGCTAACTTTCCACGTCACTCCCACGGAGTCGTAGAGTTTGTGACGCCGCTTGAGGACTGAGGAAGGCTGGATTTGGTCGTGCGAGTGCTCAGTGAGCTGTCGGTGGTCTGGTCATGCTGGTTTGTCACAGACCTGCAAATCAGCCTCACATTCACCGTTTTTCATCTCGATTCTTTTCGCGACGACAGGTTCATCTCGGACGGATTAGATCGAACCAAACCTGAAACATGCCTGCTCAGCTGATCAATATCATCAATAACTTATCTAATCTGCTCATGAGTATGTTTAAGTATTGTTACAATGTGTGGAGTGCCACTAGCGGACTCTGAAGGCAGACCACATCTATCGTTTTTATTTCGGAGGGGGGGGGTTAATGTCCCCCCATCTCAGTGCTCCACCCTCGTCATTGATTCCTGTTTAAAACAGCTATGGGTAGTCAATAGCAGCCCTCATCACCATCTGTCTCTATTTACTAATAAATAAAGTGGAGTGCATCGACTGCTGTGGCCTGGCCTGTAGAAGCATGCATGCTAATGAGTGCTGAGCCTCTGTGGTTAGAGTGGGAAGCTGGGGATAGCTCTCTTCTCCTCAGCACTCCAATCTTGGTAATTGCCCACCGGTCCAGTTGTTGTTCAACATCGCTCATCAGACGAAACGCTGCTTCGATTCAGACGCACGGATTTCTCCTCCTGAGCCTTTTCCCCCTCTTCGAGTTGTGTGTAGGTCAGCTTTTAGGGTCATGTTTAGTCATTTGTCTGATGTGGCCCATAAGTGCTGCCTCGCCACACACTGTTACACTGATCAATTACAGATCATACAGATGGGCTCGTTTGTAATAGCACCCATAAAGCAAATCCACCCTCACACCTTCGGCTCCGACTCCTCTTGGGAGAAACTCATCTTCATTCTGGTGTAGAAGAAGGAAGCGGTTTTCCAAGATGTGAATCAACAAAATCATTTGATGAAAATTTTATAGGAATTGCTCAAAAACCATAAAAACAACAAGTCGAAAAGTTCCTGGATGTACTTGCACATCGGTCTGCTCCATCCATCTGGACTGATGCAGGAGTGACGGAGTGGTGCTGATGTGTAGAGGCTCTCATAGCTCAGCATAACACAGGACTGCTGTGTCAACTATGACCCAAGTGACCCCACAGGAGCTGGAGAATGCGCTCTGGGGTCACTGAGCGACTCAGGTGAAATGAGGAGTCATAGGTCAGCTGTCCAGTGTGTCAAGCTTGCTGATCAGGAAGTGTAGCCTCTCGCTTCGGGGAGTACACACGGAGTGTCATGTTTTGGACACATTCTCGCACTCTGACATAAATCTTCCCTGCTTACATGCAGCGGAGCCCCCCTGCTGAGTCAGCGTGTGCTGCAGGAAAGTGCCCGGAGATGCAAAGACTTGGTTTGTTTCACTCATCGTAGCTCAGATGATCACAATTGTTTGTCAAAGATTTAAACGCAGCTGACAGATTTCAAAGAGCTTTTTATATTCCACTGATGGAAAATGTGTAGATTTTGTCAGTTGGAGCCAATTTTTGTCACCTAACAATTAAAATTACAGCCTCTCATAAAGAAACGTTTTGCTTTGTCAAGTTTAATTGTGTGCACTCTATGGGCTCTATCAACTAGTCGACTAGCACTTCGCTCTCAGACTGCAGGTTTACTGGTGGTTCCCAGAATATCTAAAATTAGGATGGGAGGCAGATCTTTTAGTTATCAGGCTCCTCTCCTGTGGAACTAGCTCCCAGCTTTAGTCCGTGAGGCAGACACCTTGTCTACTTTTAAGACTAGGCTTAAAACATTTTTATTTGATAGGGCCTATGGTTAAAATCTGATGTTAGCCTAGATCTGGGCAAGTGGGGGAGTACAGGGAGGTGGAGTGTACAGTCGATAAAGACGGCTCTCCCTTGCCCTGCCTCCAACATGCCTCCATCTAAATAGGATAGATTATCCAGAGTTATGTCTGTAGTTATGCTGCTATAGGCTTAGACTGCTGGAGGATACACTGACCATTTTTCACACTCGACTACTTTCTTCTACAGTCTGCTCTTTAACTCTATTTCCTGCTATTTCAGCTGTTAACTTTATTTTCTCTCTAAGTGTTTTTCTCCCCAGAAGAAGCTACAATGATGTTCTGCTGAGTTGTGGTGGCCTCATGGAGGGGGCCATCGTCTAGCACACTGCTGCTAACCACTAAAACATTCTCCCTCTCCTGATAATAACTTTTTGCTTTCCTTGACGTTGGATGTGCTACTACTAGTTTAACCGTTTAATTATACATCCACTAGGATAAATACAATAAAGTTTATCTCTCACCAAATAGAATATTTACTAAGACATCACATAGACACATTGCTTTGTGTGTGTGTGTGTGTGTGTGTGTGTGTGTGTGTGTGTGTGTGTGTGTGTGTGTGTGTGTGTGTGTGTGTTCTCCATCCCCAGTGAGTCGTGGAGGATGGCTGCTTATATTGAGCCAGGATCCTCTGGACGTTTCTTCCTGTTAAAAGGGAGTTTTCCTCTCCACTGTCGCTGCATGCTTGCTTAGTATGAGGATTGCTCTAAAGTCACTGACACTAGTCAGTGACACAATGCAATTTGCTGGGTTCCTTATATAGGAAACATTTTTTTTCCCGATTGGCTTAATGAACTGACCTGAATTGGAATGTTTCACTTGTAAGTCGCTTTGGACAAAAACATCTGCTAAATACATGAACATAAACATTATTATGTGAAGTGCCTTGAGATGACTCTTGTCGTGATTTGGCGCTATATAAATAAAATTGAATTGAATTGAATCAACGACTCGACTCGATTTTCATTACTTGACTGTCGACTTTTAAAAAAATGAAGTCGTGCAGCCCCTAGTGTACTCGTCTATTGTCCAAAATTGGTCAGTAACCTTAAATAGCCTCGCAACGTCTCAAACTATTGGACAGATTTTATTAACACCTTTTGGATTCATGCCAATTCAATATGGCCACCACAGAATATTAGTATTACAAAAACACACAATAGGTCAAACTTACTGTTTGTCGAACTTTAATGTCATAATAGCTAAAAGTGACTTCATAACATAGGAGTGCATGTTGGGCTTCCATCCTAGGCCCCACGACCGATAAACGGGAGAAAATGATTGGTTGATTCCTCCTAAATGTACTTTTAAAACAACAAATCTGGTTCAGTTAACTACAGCTAATCAGTCCTAGAAAATGCAACAAGGTATTAAAGGTCAACTTAACTCATATGTTTAATACATTTGCAGTGGTCTTTAGTAAGAATCAATACCTTTTAGGTCGTATTCTGGGGAAACAAAGCTCCAGTGCACCTGTTTGAGGACGGAGAGTTCAGCCAGAGGTGAAAGTACTTTCAGACAAGAGGATTTGGAGTCTTAAATCCTAATATATCTCCTCTGATTGGCTAACAGCAACACAACTCTACTATTCACTCTGTTTCTCTGCAACGTTGATCTTTTATCTGCACAAATAACACAAGCCTGAAGGAGTTCTGCTGTGTGGTGGAGTTGCTAATGCTAACGGGTTGGTGTTCACAAGCAGAGACGTTCTCTGCTGTTTCATGACGCTAAACCAACAACAACCTTCCCCGTCGTGAGTCTAGACGGGTGAGTCCATGAATGTTAGTGACAGTGTGACGTAGATCTGTCAGGATTTTCTAATCCTAGAGTTTCACCGTCTAGAAGCTAATGCAGGAGACAGGTGTAGGGGACTTTTTTCATGTTCAGCATTAATGAAACACTCAGAGTCACTGATCGTATTCAAAAATAAAAAGTAAAACATGGTTTCTCAGTGAACCTGCTCTCAATATACTTTCTTTAATGTTTATCGTCACACCTTAATTAAAAAGCATTTGCATGTGATTTTTATCCTTTCCTCATCAGTTGCAGTAATAACAGAAAGTCAAATAGTGCAAAGGTTCATGTTTGTTTGTCCCAACCCTTGCTCTTTAACTGCAGCCTGCTCCCTCTGCAGACACATCCAAACAGACCCCCTACCGCTGCCGCGCTGAGGCAGCCTTTCCTTCCATCCTCAGCCCAGAGTCTCAGGTTAGAGGGCTCACTGTTGTTCTGAGCCACCCCAGCATCCTGGTGCTGCTATGAAGGGAAAACAGCAGCACGGCAGTGGAGTTTCCTTCCCTCCGATCTCTTCTGAAGCCAGCTCTGCTGGCTGTCCGGATCAAACCGGCCCACAGTGTGGTGCCGAGTCCTCTCTGCAAACAAGAGGAGGCATATTCATTAAAGACTCACCACAGGAGCACCCGTCCTAGAAGTTTTACTTTTCAACAGCTTTGGAGGGGTGATGTTACAAGGAGAGTTTGTTTCTAACTGTGCTCAAACTCAGGCTCTTTTACTAACATCTTGTTTACAGTTGGTTTTTCATGTAATTAGTCAGTTTGCCTTTCAATTCCAATTATACATATATACACATATATACATATATATACATATATATATATATATATATATATATATATGTATGTGTGTGTTTATGTTTATGTATTTAGCAGACGCTTTTGTCCTAATCGACTGACAAGTGATTATATATATATATATATATATATATATATATACACATATATATACACATATACATATATATATATATATATATATACATATATATATATATATATATATACATATATATATATATATATATATACATATATATATATATATATATATACATATATATATATATATATATATACATATATATATATATATATATATATATATATATACATATATATATATATATATATATACATATATATATATATATATACATACATATATATATATATATACATACATATATATATATATATACATATATATATATATATATATATATATATATATATACATATATATATACATATATATATACATATATATATATATATATATATATATATATATATATATATATATGTATGTGTGTGTTTATGTTTATGTATTTAGCAGACGCTTTTGTCCTAATCGACTGACAAGTGATTATATATATATATATATATAAGCACGTAGCAACAGTGGAGAGGAAAACTTCTTTCATGACAAAATAAATGGATTGACACGTTTTTGTTTCTTAAATCTTTGACAATTATGACACAAAGATTAGTGTGAAAATGAATCACCAGGTTATGAAAACATTTTATGAAGTTGTTTGTACAGGTGTGTTTGAAATTTTAAATTGTCAGCAGGATTTTAATAAAAACACAATCTGCCAAAAAGCCTTTGCTGTCGTTGAACAGCTTTCCTATGCAAATTAGTAACGTTGTCATGGCCGCTGGGAAACTGTTCATTCTGAGAACGCTGGTTCAGCGCGTCATGGGCAAGACATACCCCCTTTAATCTGCATGTCAGCTTGTATAAATGTTGGTTACAGTTGTGCTAACTACAGGGCAATGCTAGGCCGAGCTACCGCTAACATGGTAGCTGGACGAGTGGAAAACAAGGTGAATGTTAGAGCTCCACTCACGTTCCAGGATGTACTGGGAATCTCCAGACTATACATGGATGCAACATAGATTCTTGGTTCTTGTCACGTCATCTCTTGCTCGTCCACACAGTCCGCTCTCCTGCACGACATCAGGGCTCGTGGTGATTGTGAGCCCTTGCAAAGTTTCAATATGGAGACTCAAAGATTTTCCAATTTTAAATAAACATGAAAAATCTGAATATGGTGTCAATTCCAACTTAGACTGAGAAACCATCTAAAGGCTCAGGGACCTTTTGCAGGTGTTTAGGATTCATTAGCTGATTAGAGTGCGACACTTTGAATCCAGAATATTAAACCTTTTCATTATTTTCTAATTGTTTGGCCCCTTCATTCCACTGGACGCCAAAGTGGCGTGTATCGTTATTTATTTATTTAATCAAGGATGAACTGGGGTCTGCTTCTAGACCTGCAGAAAAGGGACACACAACAATACAACTAGAGAAAACCATCACTGCGTCAGCTTGATGAGGGAATATGACATCAACATTGTTTAACTGAACAATCACACGATAATAAATCACAGTGCATTTTGTGCCAACCACAGCCTTAAGACATGTGTTGAACGTGCCCAAGTCCATACTTATGAGAGCACCATGTGAGCACCTGTGTGTGTACACGCGCTTGTTTATGTAAGGTTTCTCTATAGGAGCGTCCAATAGAGAGTGTGAGGAACCACAGATCTGCCCCCCAAAGATGTGTAGGAGATGGAAGGAGCTCCAAGTCCCAGAGATTCAGGAGCTGCCCCAGAGCGCAGGGACCCCAGGGAGACTGCGACCAAAAAAGCCCCTGCCCCCCTCGAAAGGTGCAGAGGATTGCCCCGGGGGACCACAACCAGCCACCGGCAGAGTCCCGGGAGATATCGGCGGCAAGCCCACAGGCCCGCCCGCAGCCTCCCACCCCCTAGCCGGTCGAGCCCGGAACCCAACGACCCGGGACCCAGAGGTGAACAGCCCCGCCTGGGACCCAGCAGAGCCCCAGAGGTAGCCACCAAAAAGATGCCAAAAATCTTAAACCCCCTGACCCGGGAGCCACGACCACTCAGGCAGACCAAGGTGTGGCGGGGGAGGTGAGATGAAGGTGTATATGCTCAAAAGAAGTCCCAGGAGAGGGGAGGAGTCAAAGGCCCCACCTGACATATACAGTCATGCACAAACACAGTCACACACTCCCTCCCTCATGCTCACACATGCACATACAACCAAAGACTTACAAAAATGCACGCTGGACACCCACTCATGCTCCCCATACACCCCCTATTCACTCTGGTCCCGGTACTGCTGCACATGGGGTACAACCATCAACGGTTCCCAGAGTTCAACCCTTCCTGCTGGGGTGCTGATGAGCAGTCTCCCCTGCCCAACGCTGAGCAAAGCAACCCACCACCCCAGACCCCAACCAGACGGCCAGATCCCCCTCCTAGCCTCCAGCCCCGGGAAGCCAAGATACAACAGAGGTGACTAAGACCCCTAGTCTCCCTCCGCCTGCTCCATTATAGTGTTGGTGCGTGGTGATGAGGCATGGCGTGCATCGTACTAGAGGTGTTTTACCCGTGAGCTTCCCTCCAACCGGCAGCGTTTCCGAAACGGGACCGAACTTGTTCCACGCCGGTCCTGTAAGACCACAAAATCACGGGAGAATTGCAGCACCACGTGTGATTTCAGAAGTTCTCACAATATCAAGCAAGGAGAAAGACAGCATGTATCCAGATAGGTCTGTGCTTTGTCTCGGCTATGGTGGTTTCACAGGGAATGATGTACTTTTAACTGGATGTGACTTATTTTGAAAGTTTCCCAATGTTTTACATTGCTTTTGTGTTTGACTTCCTGTCTGGTCCGATCCAAACTGTGGAGTTTGACACGATTTGGAAGCAGAGCGCATAAAAAAATAGACTCTGAATGTAATGAAGCATCCCTTTGCTTCTGGGACGCATCCAAAATGTTACACTTTGCAGCTTGTGGGAAGGAATCCATCCATTAAACCGGCAGCTAATTCATGCTTTGCTTCTGCTTTTGTGGCTCAGATGTGAATTTTGGTGTTTTAATCGTCACCGTTTTAACAAATAAAGGTTAACATGTTTGGGGTTGCATGAGTCTAGCTCATTTATTAGTTTCACCTTTTAAGATAAAATTCTGACATTATTACGTTTTTGCACCAGGGCTAGGGTTCTGTGAAGCTCATGGTGATGCTGGCTTTAAGATGCATTAAAATACATCAAACTAATGTTTGAATTCGTCAGGCTTTTGTCATTCATCTTTGCTCATCTTTAATATTGAGGATAAGAAAAAAACCAGGTCTTACTCTGGTTCCCACTTCTCTGCCTCTTCACCCCACCCCCCCACCCACCCCCCGCCCCCGCCTTCTTCCACCGCTCGCTCTGTCCAGGGAGTCATTATTGCTTTGGTAAATATTTCATAGACCTCAATACCTTTGCACACAGCCACCTGCCAGCAGCCTCTCTTCTCACACGCACAGACCGGGGATAGACAGATCAAAATGAAAGAGAGCAAAGTGAGGGGGGTGAGAAGAATCATGGAGAAGGTGTCTGCGCTTTTCTCCCATCTTTGGGTCCATTTGCATGTCTAGTGAGCCGAGGATGTCTGCTTTTCGTCCGGGCTCCATTATGGACCGTGTCCTGACAGAAGATGGAGAAATTGTCTGGTTGCCATCACACTGATGCTCAATGATGCTTCCGTTTTTGAGATTCTTCTTCGTCTCTTTACATTTTAAGGATTTGTTTTCCCACTCGGCACATGAAAGATTTCTATGTCTGCTTTCTGGGATGGCAGTGATGAGAAGGCGGTGGAAAGAGCAGGAGAAGAGAGTGCAAGCGGGTCCTCACTCAAGACAAGACACAGATGGAGAAATCAAAGCTTCTCCTTCTTTTAACCTTGAGGAGGGCTGCAGGCACCCCCCTCCCAGCTTCTCCAGCTCCGCCTGTTTACTTTGACTGGGTTAGAGAAAGGTCTTGCATCACCTGCAGCTTCCTCCCTTTCTTCCCTCCCCTCTCCAGCTCACACTCTTCTCTTACCTTGAAGACGAGTTGCAATCCAGAGATAAAATATTCAGCTTGGATGTTACCACTTTGAGATGTTTCAGAGTGAGTAGCGTGTTGCCACAGAGCTTGACTTCATAAATAAATGGTCAACAGTGGCCTTTTTGGCTGCTCCGTCTCCTGCATAGACGGCAGAGCTGTTCCTGAGCCCGGGGCTTAGCCCTGCCAGTGAGATCCAGGCCTTCAATATGGATAAGCTGTAGCCGCCTCTGGACACACTCCTATAGTCGGTATAAAGATGAATAAAGCTCAGCTGCAGACACGGCAATGGAGCCGGAATGGTAAATCTGAAAAAAGTACAAGGAAAATGAGTTTAGATGTGTTTACAGTTAGGTAGAGATCCCAGCTCTAGCATGGCAGCAACACTGATTCATCACCTAAAACCTGCAACATGAGAACCAATCTTTCCATGACATTTATCCCATTCCCAAATCTTTTCTAAACTGGCACCCCCTCTTCAGCAGAGGGTCTTGTTTCTGCTGAGGGGAAAGCCTGACGCTTGGTTTCCTTTGAGCTTTTCTTATGTAAACTCATGTTCTCACGTTTGCCTTGCAGTGTTGGACGTTTCTACCAGGAAATGAATTGAGTCCGTAACAAATGTTTTGGCTTCTGTTGAACTCTTTAGCCATCAGCAGCCTGCCAACCGAATCAGTGGTTTTGCATTCCCAGAAACCTCCTGGGACGGCAACTCCTTTAAGCTTCCGGACGGACGGCAAACAGTTTCTCTCTTTGATTGAAAGTACCACAAAATAAGAGTTTAACTGGGCTGCATAGGCATTTGGATAAAAAGGCCCGAAATGAAGACGCTCTTCTGCGGATATATCCATTTATGAGTCCATTTGTGTTTCATTTATGTGAGCAGAGATACGGTCTTGCTTTAGCCGGACCGCTCAGGCGCCGCTGGTAATCTGCAGGTGAGAAAAGAGGTTCCTGACTGTGATAAAGATGTCCTTGAATACCGGTTTGGCCTAAAGAGCAGACAGTTGAGCTCGGGTCACGAGCAATTTGCGCCTCATTGATTTTGTACGTGCTTGAGTGTGAGAATGTTCATTCAGTATGTTGAAATCCATGAACCTGCAGCCATAAATCAGCAGTGGGAAGTGATGTGAGTCCGGCTGCAGGCCCTTACTGATATGGACTTGCTCTATAATGGGCCTAGTTTCAGGTAGACGACATCAGCCACACCAATCTTGGCTTCCCTGCAGGGCTTTGGAGATTAGCGCCGTGCAAGAGGAAGCCCTATTCAGGTCACTTCTGGTGAAAACATTTCCCTCCTCATGCCTCTACACATGCTAGCTTCTGTACAGGGTTTCCACGGCAAGCCTAGGCAGCGCTGTACCGCTGCATGAATCATGAGCTGCATTCATGGTTTGTTCGGTGTGCACACACAGACAACAGTGTTTGTTATTCTGTCTGCTTGTTGCAGATAGAGCCTGGGCCTTGTTAGCTGTCAGGCCAAGAATCCACAAAGCGTTTCTCTCACTTATTGATGGGGATCCACTAAATTACAGCTTCAAACAAGAGAAGCAGCAGAGAGTAAAACAAAACAAACAAACAAAAACTCTTGTAAAAGTTTCCTGAGTTCTTATATTTCAGTATTGTGACTGTGTGTACTCTACACGCACAAAAGAGAATCACTGTCAAGAGGATTTCATGCATTCTCTTTTATTTCACTCCTCTTTTTTTGCTGTCATTCTTTGGTCCGATCCTGTCTGGTCTTGCTGTTATCCTGGGGTGTTATCAGTGTGGAGCTGCTTCTTCAGATCAGGCCTGCGATAAAGGCTTAAATAAATGGAATGCTTGGCTAGCGGACATAGGTCAAGCCTTGTTTCGCCGCTGTTTTCTCATGTGTTGTTGTGTTTGTCTGCAGGGGAAGTGGAGGCTGCAGCACCAACCGACTCTGCAGTCTAATGAACTTATTGATTTCAATTTCAGGGCTGTTCTCTCGCTGCCTGGCGTTTCTGAGGCTTTCATCCATTGCTGGACATAAATTAGTAACTCCATCTCTTGATCGAAGGGCTTATTTTGCTCATCTCTCCGACTCGCTGAGGATCTCTGAGAAAGGCTGCCATCTTGGAAATGCTGTCTTTAAATGTGTTAAAAGCTTCTGTGGTTAGATGGATGCTGCCTCTGTGTGGCTTAGCATACACCTGTCTCTGACAGAGATGGAGCTTGGAGAATGACAAGCTGTGTGTGTGTGTGTGTGTGTGTGTGTGTGTGTGTGTGTGTGTGTGTGTGTGTGTGTGTGTGTGTGTGTGTGTGTGTGTGTGTGTGTGTGTGTGTGTGTGTGTGTGTGTGTGTGTGTGTACGCGTCATCAGTTATTAGGGGTCTTTGCAGATGCTGAGTGACCTCCTCCCAAGGGGGTCGCAGAGACGCTGACAACTGGTTGTGTGTGTGTGTGTGTGTGTGTGTGTGTGTGTGTGTGTGTGTGTGTGTGTGTGTGTGTGTGCATGCCCGCGCACATGCATGTGTCCGTGCATACACATGCATCGTCCACTAATCTGTATCATGTGTCGCATGCACAACATGTTTTCCTCACAAATCTATGCATAAATCCAAAGATGGAGGTCCCTGCCAACAGGGGTGAGCGCAGCACATTCCCAAAAGAAGCCCAGCTCTTGGAAAATGAGAAGCCACCATTGCTGGGACAGGAAGCTTCTGAGGCTCGGCTCTAATGAGCACTGTGGGAGCCTCTAATGTTGGCCCAGTACATTTGATATCCCTGATGATGTCCAAAAGCTAAACAGTTAGAAAGTCCGGTCGCTATATGTAGATGCGCAACACCCCCTCCTCCGAATCCGATACTCTGGGAATCACAATGTCAGGACTGGTCAGTTTTCCAGAGTTTTCCGAGCGAGTCCCACCAAACATTGAGAGGCTGCAGGGACCCAAAGAGAGCCCGGCAGACAAAGTGTGAAAGAGAATTGATGCTGAGTAGCACAGGTTTTAATAGGGCTGTCAGAGTCATATTGTTTATGTCGTGTCCCAGATTAATCCATTCTTCCTTTATGAGCCTTTGCAGCCACCGTAAATTGCAGGCATGATGCCGGTCGACTGTTGAGTTACGCCTCGGGGATCAGTGCCACACATGGGCGGAAAATAAATCATTTCCTTTGGATTTAACGCAGGGCAATACCTGGACCCTTTGTAAATAAAGCCATAGATGTTTTTACACCGCCCTGTTCTCTCCCTCCTGCCTCCAGGGCTCTTATTGAATCTCAAAAGGAGAGGGAGAGACAGACATGAGAGAATAAGAGATAGCTGAGTTGAAGCGAGACCAGGGGAGAAGAAGGAAAGAGATTCCAAGCGGGGAAGGATGAAGAGACACAAACCAAGACAGCTTCACCAAACAGACAAGTGGAGAGAGGGAGGATGTAGATGCTGGCTGGGGGTGATGTATGTGTGGAGTACTGATTCCCCGGGTTCTCGGGGTGTGCAGGTTGAGATCTATCAGACTGTCTAAACACAGGAATGACTGTGATGCTCTGCTTTGGAGCAGTGTGCACAGAGCAGACAGCCAACTTCACCAGTACAACCAGCGGGGTGACCCAGCGCACTTCCAGTGCTGGCCGCTGCCCATGCTGCTCATTCCTTCTCCATCCTCTCAGCTTCTCGCCCAGGGGAAGAGTGCCAGAGTCTTTACAGGCAGGAAACAGAGAGGACAGAAAGAAAGGCCGGAACTACTGGTTCATCCTGGCTTGTTGGAGTCTGCCAATCCCAAACAACCAACGGGAATGGGAATGTGTGCACTGCTCTGTCAGTGTCTCATGGGTTATACATGATGCACTGTGTGAAAATGCTTTCTGTGTTTCACGTCTTTCATTTAGCATCTTTTCTGCTGTTTTTCTCTTTTCTTTGACTCTGTCTTCATCTCACATCGTCTTTATTTCCATTGTTGCTTTCAAGAGCTGAAAGTTTGCTTCTTATTTTCCGTGACAAAGTATTCCCTGGTTGTTAAATGTTAATCAGTGACAGACAGCAGGGCGACTCAAGGGCTTCCAGCCTTTGGTGGGGGGGGGGTCCATCTCAAGTGGACCCAGCCTGGGGTGATACAGAGCTGCTGCAGAGGTGTGCGATCCACAGTGGCATCAAGATTTCTGCTATGCTTTACTGGGACATTGTTTTTGTGGGTTTCATAGAGTCAAACGCTAACTATTCCATAAATACAAGCATGGAACCGAGCACATCCTAATTCCTGTTTAACACAAGCATTTAACCTATCCATTATTCATATCTCTAACAATGCCAGGGGGCAGAAATCAGTGCTTTCCTTGCCCATATATCTGCCCAGCTACAGAGAGAATGATGCATTATTCAGGGTATGCCAGGCTTAAGAGCGCTCTGCCTGTTCCCGCCAGCTGGAAGCAACAGTCGGCTCACAACTGCTGTCTGTAATCATCTTTCCTCCACTTTTCATGTCGGTCTTTTAACATGTGTTGCATCACGGCCATTTTATTTATACTTGAGTGGATACCACGCTACTGCTGACGCCTCATAGAAGTAATCCGTTTTTATACAGAATAATCTTAAATGGAGCGTTTCACACTGGTGAAAGTGTAAAACTGTATTGCTGAGACCACTAAAATGCATATTATGACATACATCAGGGACTTTCCCCCCAAAAGAGGCAGATCTCCAAACAGTTTAACCCTACTGCATCCCTACTGGGGTCAGATGGACCTCACATGTTTTTTGACTTTTCAAGAGTGAGCACCACCTCACCGCTGGATGGGTCACCCGGAAGAACAATGGGAGAGTTTTGTTATGCACTCATCACCATTACCCGAGCCCCAGTCATACTGGACTCTGGGCAACGTTTGAGAAAGGCATTTGGGAGGGACGGTCTAAAATTTCACAATAGATCACTGAGTGCATCCAACTTATTTAGTTGGATGTTCAAAACATGAAAGCCAAATGTTGGTAGAGTAGCCTCTGCAGGTGTGAGGAATACCTACTCAGTTTCCACGAGTCTGAAGTGAAATAGACGTGAAACTACTTCAGGTGGGCTTGATGTGTCAGCCTGTTAGCAAAAAAACTTAGGGTAACTGCCAACATTTTGAGGCATAATTAAGACACTTTGGGACTAGATTAAACATTTACATGAAAGGCACAATTTCTTTGTGGCTCCAATCAAACCAGATTTGTGTAAAAATGTTGCAAAACTGGAATTCAAATTAAAAATAGCCTGTCAAGCCATCCTATGTGAATATATAGATTGGTCACGACCCGTAGACAGGGAGTTCAGTCGCAGGGCAGGCTCTTTGGTTCACTTTTGAAGATGCAAATACATCCTTTTCTAAATGAAAGGACTTAAATACCTCTATCTTCTCCTGACTCAAAGAAAAGCCCAAGTCTAAATAGTCCAAAGATGATGCCAAAGTAATTTCAAATGACCCGTTAACATCTTAGTTGTTTCACTCAAGTCAGAGCGCTGTGATTGGCCCAGCAAACCGACAAAGGTCTGTGATTGGCCCTCCAAACCAACAAAGGCCTGTGATTGACCCACCAAACCGACAAAGAGCTGCGATTGGCCCACCAGACTGAGAGAGCACTGCGATTGGTCCACCAAACCGACAGAGCGCTGCGATTGGCATGACACCAACTACTCAGGCCAGTGGTAAACCTGCTGAGGCTCCAGTGGAGCGTGGCTAGACTGACACGCAAAGCAAAATATTTTTTTATTGCTACTTTGTCTCGATTTCTTGGCTAAAAAACAAGGAATTTCAATTAGTCTCCAATAATCCCAATTCAGTTCAGAAAAAATATATTGAAATTACAGATGTCCGATCTTTTTTGCCGATACATGTAATATTGTACATTATTGGTGTCAGCTTTTCTCTTGATAATGCAGCTTTTACATACCACACACATAATAGACATCAGACTCTTCAGCTACTTCTCTTCTCACTCAAAATGCCAAAATATGACAGATATGAGGTATAGAGATATTTTGTTTGGCACAACTGGCCTACCATCATTTCAAGTAGTTGTCATCCGCAAAGATGAGGTTTAAAGTTTCAATATGAACGATAGGAGATGTGATATAAGTTACCTCGAACTATTTGGACTCCTTTTCTATAAACGGGGGAAATCTGCATTAGAACAAAATCAACTGAGCAGAAAACTAGAACAATTAAATGTGGGTTTTTGAACATTAGGTCTTGTTTTTTCTAAGACTTTGTTAATGACTTGATTTGTGATAATCAGATTTCTTTGCTCTCTCTCACAGAATCCTGGCTGCAGCAAGAGGACTATGTTAGTTTAAATGAGTCGACTCCTTTTAATTATTTAAATCATCATATTGTTGGAGTACAGGGTGAGGAGGAGGAGTAGCAACCGTTTTTCATTCAGACCTATTAATCAGTCCCTTACCAATTAATAGTTACAGTTCTTTTGAACATCTTATTCTTACTTTTCCTAATCCAGATTGCAAAACTGTAAAACCACTCTTGTTTGTAGTTTTGTATCGTCCACCAGGCCCTTACTCTGAGTTTTTGGATCAGATCTCTGATTTTTTATCTGATTTGGTGCTAAATACTGATAAGGTCATTGTAGTGGGGGATTTTAACATTCATGTGGACATTGAAAATGATAGCCTCAATGTAGCCTTTAGTAATATCTTAGACTCAACTGGTTTTACCCAAAGAATACATAGCTCCACCCACTCCTACCATCATACATTAGACCTTGTGCTGACTTATGGCATTGAGTGTGAGGAAATAACGATCTTTCCACATAATCCAGTCTTCATGGACCACTTTTTGATGACCTTTGAGTTTTTTATAACTGAGTTCTCGAGACATGAAAGTAAATTTCACTATAGTCAGTCTCTATCTGACAACGCAGTTGCATCTTTTAAATCAACTGTTCCATCTTTACTGTCCTCAGCATCTCAGAGGCATGTAGCAGAGGGCAATATTTTCATTTCTAGCCCCTCACAAATTTATGGCTTATTCATAATGTTACATCTTCTTTATGTGTTGCATTAGATGATGTTGCTCCTTTAATAAGTAGGTAATCAAGCACAGGAAGTTGGCTCCCTGGTTTAATTCTGATCTACGAGCTTTAAAACAAAACTCTAGAAAACTGGAGAGAACATGACGCTCTACGCACCAGGAGGAGTCCTACTTATCCTGGAAAAATATTCTAGTTCTTTATAAAAGTAAGCTTCAAAAAGTTCATTTATGTCAGTAATCGAACTTAAATGGTGAAAGTAATCTATGAGACAGAATCATTCTGCTTAATAAAAATAAGCTTCGCCAAGCTAGAACTGCATATTTTCATCGCTAATTGAGGAGAATAAGAATAATCCTAAATTTCTTTTCAGTACAGTTGCCAAACTTACACAGAATCATAGCTCTGAACCCTTAACCCTCAGCAGCAATGACTTCATGGGATTTTTTACAAGTAAAATTAATTCTATTAGAAAAAAAATCATTAGCATCCTCCCTAATGCGATTTCATCTTCCTTAGTAAGTGGGGCAGCATCAGAGGTAACTGTAGAACCTCATCTGTGTTTGAACCGTTTTGATCCAGTTGGGCTTTCAGAGTTATCAAAATATTACCTTCATCTAAACCTTCAATTTGTATTTTAGATTCAATCCCAACCAAATTATTTAAAGAAGCATTTCCTTTGGTTACTGCTCCCATTCTAGATATAATCAATCTATCCTTTGTAAATGGGTATGTACCACAGGATTTTAAGGTTGCTGTAATCAAACCTTCACTTAAGAAACCTTCTTTGGATCCAGATGACTCAATGAATTATAGACCAATATCTAACCTTCCATTTTTATCCAAAGTCCTGGAGAAAATAGTGGCCATCAAAGTATGTGAGCATTTAAACACTAATGCTCTGTTTGAGGAATTTCAGTCTGATTTTAGAGAGTATCACAGCACTGAAACTGCATTTGTGAGAGTTACAAATGATATTCTCATGGCCTCAGATAAGAATCTTGTGTCTGTTCTAGTCTTGTTAGATGTCAGTTGTAACGTACCAAGTGGTCAGATTTTGACCAACAAATCGACCAGAAAGTAACCTTTTATTTGCAGACAAAAACCCACCATCTGTCTGGCCTCCAAATCCTGAAAGTTCTGCCAGTTCTTGTTCCCGTACAAGAAGACAAATTATTTTCACCCATGGCATCATGCAGAAGCCTGACTGCTGTATTCCTCACTCTGAATAAAAGGTAACATCCTCGAAGTTCCTTCGTGACTTTAAAACTTAAGTTGGAATAATCATGTGTTGAATGAACAAAATGTTTAAATCAAATTTTTGAAGAATCTGTGCTTTATCAATATCTATACTCATACAATTGTTTGTTGTTGTTATTGTTGTTGTTAGCCTCAAGGGCATTATGCCGATTATCACTTGTAAGTCGCTTTGGACAAAAGCGTCTGCTAAATACATAAACATACACATTATAATAAAAAAGATAATTTTTAATGTTAACATTCACTTCACGTAAGTGTTTTGAAACATTCTTATTCCCACAAAGAGTTGACCTCTGAGTTGCTGAATGAAGGAGTGACGTTTGAGAAATGTTTTGGTAAAACCCACAAACGTGTCAAATTATGATTTGCCAAATTTATCAACAATGTGGTTTTAATTAAACAGGAATTACTTCCCAATTAATTCAGTTTCTAGCTGACTCTCGACCCGGCCATTTTGGGAACAAGCATTTTGAAGCCATTCCATCTTTTGACCTCAGGTCAAAACCTCTGCAATGCAGAGAGTGATACCAGACAAACAGCTTTAGACGCAAACAAGCATTCCAGCTTCTTGTCGTGACCTGGAGATAACTCAAGACTACATGGGTCGTATTGGAGCTAATCTATGGGTTCCTGGTACCTCGAGGTCCATGTCCATCCTGACCTCATGACCCCCTGGATCTGAACGGGGATCTCTATACAAAGGGTATCGTAGACTCAACAGATTGCGTTGGATGGTTTTTATAAACAAATCTGTAGTTTACCAAACAAACAGCCAAATTTATTTTACAACCCAGACTCCATAAACTATCTCAGATACTTAAGGTTTTGCTAAAACATCTAACTTCCATTCCAGCATTCCACACATCACATTAAATCATTTCATATCCATTACATTACCTCATCATTCATATCTTGTCATGTATAATCATTAGTTTAGGAAAATTTAATAAATTCATTTTTCTAAACTATATACACATGACTGACTTAATATGAAGTGTGTTTATGGTCCCTGAATAAGTAACTATAATTTTATGATTAAACAGCCAAAGATCAATCAGATTGATATTTAATATTTCTATGGAATTTATCACATCTTATTGATCATTTTAATAAATATGTAGTCTATCATCAATATTACTCAGTGCTGCTTTTGGCACAATTGATCACAACATTCTTTTAGAAAGACTTGAACATGTTGTAGGGATCAAAGGAACAGCGTTAGGCTGGTTTAAATCCTACCTGTCTGACAGATTTCATTTTGTTAATGTACGTGACAAATCTTCATACTCCAGGGTTACTTGTGGAGTACCACAGGGTTCAGTGCTTGGACCAATTCTTTATATTATATATTATATATATATATATATATATATATATATATATATATATATATATATGTGCTTCCAATTGGTAAAAATCATTAGACAGCATGGGATAAACTTCCACTGTTATGCTGACGATACTCAGTTATATTTATCCATTAACCCTGATGAACCTAATCGGTTAGGTAGATTAAAGGCTTGTCTTGAAGACATAAAAAAATAGGATGACTCAAAACTTTCTGCTTTTAAATCAAGACTGAAGTTCTCATCTTTGAACCCCAAATTCAGAAAAGGAAATTGCTTAGTCAATCACCTGACCTGAACGACATTAAATTAATCTCTTGAGAACAAAGTAAGGAAACTTGGTGTTACCTTTGACTAGGACATGTCTTTCAATCCCACATTAAATAGGTTTGTAGGATTTCCTTCTTCCACCTTCGGAATATTGCTAAGATTAGAAGCATCCTTTCCAGGAGTGATGCTGAAAAACTAGTTCATGCATTTATTACATCAAGACTGGATTACTGTAATTCATTACTCTCAGGAAGTCCACAGAATGTAGTTAAAAGTCTTCAGCTTGTCCAAAATGCTGCAGCTAGAGTTCTGATGAGAATTAAAAAGAGAGATCATATCTCTCCTGTCTTAGCTTCCCTACATTGGCTACCTGTTAAATTCAGAATAGATTTTAAGATCCTTCTTCTCACATATAAAGCTCTTAATAATCAAGCTCCATCATACATCAGTGATCTGATTGTTCCATATGTTCCTAACTGAGCACTTCGCTCTCAGACTGCAGGTCTACTGGTGGTTCCCAGAATATCTAAAATTAGTAATGGGAGGCAGATCTTTTAGTTATCAGGCTCCTCTCCTGTGGAACCAGCTCCCAGCTTTAGTCCGTGAGGAAGACGGCTTGACTACTTTTAAGAATAGGCTTAAAACATTTTTATTTGATAGGGCCTATGGTTAAAATCTGATGTTAGCCTAAATCTGGACAAGTGGGGGAGTAGAGGGAGGTGGAGTGTACAGTCGGTAAAGACGGCTCTCCCTTGCCCCGCCTCCAACAGGCCTCCATCTAAAGGGCTAGGTTATCCAGAGTTATCTCTGTAGTTATGCTGCTAAAGGCTTAGACTGTTGGAGATGATCGGCACAAGCTGTGACCCTGCATGGATCAGTGGGTTTAGAAAATGAATGGATGGATTGATGGATGTTCTGCTGCTCAAGTTTGTTTTGCAAATTAGGCTAAACTTCTTGTTTGTTTAGTCTTTTAGAATGAGATACGGCAGTGCACGTAACACAGCTTTTTAATGTAGATATGAGTGTAAGAACAAGCACCAAAAACATCACGGAGTGGCCAGATGTGCATAAAGAGTACATGCAAAGTCAGATCTGCTTTAATCCACATCTAGGGCCCGACTCAAACTTGAAAAAGTTAAAAGTCAACAAAAAACCTTGTCAGTCAGAAATCAACATAAAGCAGAGTGCCTTTGTGGGTAAAGAGATGCGGTTGGCCTCATTTCTTATTTAAGATCAGCTTCATAATTTGATCTTTGTAAAACTTAAGTTGCTGCAGGTGTTCAGCAGAAGGAATGATAGCCTTAGGGCTCGAAGCTACCGCGAGGCCCCGCAGAGATTTTCCATCATCCCAACAGTCTGGCAGCCGCGTTTCAAACAGCACCCCTTCTGAAGTTGCCCTTGGTTCTACATGTGTAGCAGTAATTATGGATGAGGGGGGACTAAGATCTGTACAAAACCATCAAACATTTTACAGCTTGCTGCTATTGTAATAAAGATCAATAGACACAAAATCAGTCCTGGTTTTTGAAGGAGAGGAGGTGCCGAACATTTTCCCTCTCATACTTCCCCTCTTTATTTCTTTCATTCCCACTCATGTCACCTCCCGCTTCTCATTACTCTCTCTCCTCATACAGAACCAGTGTTGCACGTCCCTTTTAATTGCAGTTGGTACGGTTCTGTGATGTGAGCCGCTAATAGAGACTCGTCCTGCAGAAGAGCAGAAGATGGTGACGAAGTACAGCATCTATGTGCACAACAAGCTAGGGTCAAGGCCAAACTTCAATCTAGTGTGCGTCTTGTGTGCAACACACACACACACACACACACACGCACGTATACTTACCATACACTCTACTTCATAACTTCTAGATGTGTTTCAACACAAAGCATCAAAGTAAAACAACAAAAATGAAGGAACAGTATTTATGGGTGTGTGTTTGTTTGCACAAAGGAAGAAACACACCAGGGTCTTGAGACAACCCCACAGCCGTAGCAACACACACACACACACTCCTTGATTTACCGTTGCATCACTGGTTGTCAGGAAGCTGCTGTGGGCCGAAGAGGTGAGGCGCTGCTTTGTTCTGAGACGAGGATGGCAGTCTCTTTATCTCCTCTTGTCAGACAGAATGCTGTTTGATCTGCAGCTTTTTTATACCTTCAGTCTCTGGTCAAATGACCCCAGCACAACAGAAGGCAATCCCAGTACCATCATCACCTGTCATGAAAACTACATTCATTAATATTATTAAAATTGTAAAAATTGAAGTTTGTTCATCAAGTATTTTGAAAATGAATTCGTGTGGCCATCCAGCATTGTTTAAACGTAGTTTGAAGTCTGAAGTGGAAGTAAATTCCTCCTTCTGTGCTCTTATGTAAAATTCCTTTTATTTCAGACAAAATGACCAACCAACAACAAACAAATAAATAAACAACAGAGGCTCTAGAACACGTGCTCGCACTGAGCCGTTGTTTGCAACAGGAAATGGAAACTGCTAGGAAGCTAGGGGCGTATCCAGGGAGTGGCCTGGGGTGGCACGTGCTACCTTTGGAATCTGATTGGTCACTCCAGGTTCCACCCCACTAAGCTCCATTTAAATGGACTTTACATTGTCCACAAAAGGCTTGAGGTTATGAACCGCAAAGCTAAAGGTGGCAGCACACACCTTTAATGTTAGTTTCTAGCTCTGTCCAATAGAAAATTTCTATTCTACAAATAACTTTTTTTTCATTTTGACACAAATGGTGTTTAGACTCCCTGTCCCAGTTGGTGTCAGTCATGCATCAGGCAGTGGCTTGCATACCGCTGATAGAATAGACGTTATTGCAATGTGGAACTCACAAATTAACACTTTTCTGTTAGTTTCTCAAAAATGTTGCAAAAGAACCCCACAAATCCAACTAGCTGCTGGCTTATCAGTCCTGTTAGACAAATGTGGCATTTCCTTGAACTGAAGCTGCTCCAGATGCTTTCTAAAGCAGGTGAGATGTGGAGCAGCAGCAGAACACTGTAAAATGACTGATGTGTAGCATAACTTCAATAGTTTTAATACAGGAACCAAATAAAAATAGATTCTAGACTTTGTTCAGCTTGAGTGTAAACAAAAAAAAAAACTTTTGACTCAAAATTGTGACTTTTTTTCCAGTTTAACTTCAGCACACTCTACTTATTTTTCTGTGTGTCAATATTATTTGGTCCATTTGAAATTTAAATAACTCACGCTGTAAAACCTTAAGAGTCAACACTGTCCATGCAGGGTTGGGTGGTTTCAACCCCCCACGGCAGAGATGACTGGGATAATGAACCAAACTCAAAGCACCAATAAGTAGGTTCAACAGGCTGTTTACTTTGTAAAGTGCCTTGAGATGACTTGTTGTGATTTAGCACCTCACAAATGAACTGAAATGGATCAAAACCCATAAATTGTTTTTAAAAGTGGCTGCATCAACAGCAACCCAAAACTGGATCTCCTAAGGTGGTGGAAACCACCTAACAACAGCCAGTCAGAGAAACAGAGGAGCATTTATGCTAGAAGAGCTGATTGCTAAGTGAAAACACCTGTTAACACTAATGAAGAGATGCAGGACCAGTGTGCTGAACCACCTGGGAAAATCAAAACATGACGAGAATAAAAACACTCAAAAAAATCTAATAAATCAGAGAACATCATTTATCACGCTGATTCCAAGGAATCTAGAAAATCCAGACTCTAAACTCCTGAAATGGAAAACAAACACAACAGCAGCTGTGAGACTGTTTCTGTAGGTTTTCTCATTGATAATTAAAGTTGTGACTGACTGAACCATGTGTTTGATTCATTCACTCATTTATTTAAAAAGCGCCTCCCCACTGCCAGTCAAGGCAGCCCAAAGCGCCAAGCACAATGTAAAACAACGAGTGTTAAAATAGGGAACAATGCATCCTGGTAGTCAGAATTAAAAAGTGCTGCACATGAGCTCATGGTGAAGCAATAAAAACCTAACTAAAAGCTTCAAACAGGCAACCGCTGCATTTAGATAAAAACTAAAACCAAGCAAATATGAAAAGGAAGGACCAGTTGACAGAGTCAGTTAAAAACACACAGACCAGAGGCCGGGCTGTTGCACACCTAATTTCCAGTGGAAGGCTAGTCCACAATTTAGGTTAAAATGCGGCAAGACTCTGTCTCTGCGGCTCTTAAGTTTAGTTCATGGATGATGTTCTGCTGAGCTGTGGTGGCCTCATGGAGGGGGCCATCGACTAGCACACTGCTGCTAACCACTTAAACATTCTCCCTCTCCTGATAATAACTTTTTGTTTCCTTGACGTTGGATGTGCTACTACTAGTTTACCTGTTTAATTATAGATCCACTAGGATAAATACAATAAAGTTTATCTCTCACCAAATAGAATATTTACTAAGAAATCACAATGTAACACACCTCCAGAGCATCCTGGCTCACTGGGGACAGAGAAGACAGAGCACACACACACACACACACACACACACACACACACACACACACACACACACACACACACACACACACACACACACACACACGCACGCACACACACACGCACACACACTTCCTGTTGAAAGGGAGTTTTCCTCTCCACTGTCGCTGCATGCTTGCTTAGTATGAGGATTGCTGTAAAGACTCTGACACTAGTCAGTGACTCGATGCAACCTGCTGGGTTCCTTATATAGGAAACTTTTTACTGATTGGCTTAATGACCTGACCTGTATTGGAATGTTTACTGTGTGAAGAGCCTTGAGACGACTAGTCGTGATTTGGCGCTTTATAAATAAACTTGAATTAAACAAATAGGTTGTTGGCAGCAGAGCGAACTGATGCTGAATGGGCGTGTTCCTGCAGGAGTGACGGTAAGATGAGGCGGTGGAATGTGACTACAAGGATGTTGACCTCAATGAGGTGCTTGAAGCCACCGCGGTGTGTGTAACACTGGAGAGATGCTCTCCCATTTTTCCACTGCGGTATGTTTGTTATGAAGGGTGAATCCGAAGTTTATTTCCTGTAATAATAAACTAAAAGAAACAAAAGAAATCATTTCTGATAACGACTGGCTCAGAATACGAACGCACTGCTGGACGCCAGAAATTCCTTGTTGGCACCAAAAACGCATGGAAACAAAAACGTGTGAAATGACTTGATTTGTGTTATTAATTGTGTCTTATTCAGCTTCCTGTGCTGGACACAAACCTGACAAACTCACATTAACAATTTTCTGTCCCACAAATTTCCCACCAAAATAAAAGCATTTTGTGAGCATGATGCTTCTGTGGTTCACAGTTTGATAGAAGAAGAAGAAGAAGAAGAAGAAGAAGAAGAAGAAGAAGAAGAATCTATAGTGCCTCTCAAGATAAAAATCATGAGGCGCCTCACAAAAACAAAAAATGTCAGATATATAAAGGAATTTAGAAAATGACTGAAAATATGTTTAAAATGAGCAAAAAACAGACAAATGTGATTAAAAAATGTAAAGAGAGAGAGAGAGTGAATAGGAAAGAGGGAACCCCGTGGAGGGCTGTGCAGTGGTGCAGTGGTTAGAGCTGTTGCCTTGCTGCAAGAAGGTCCTGGGTTCGATTCCCAGCCTGGGGTCTTTCTGCATGGAGTTAGCATGTTCTCCCTGTGCATGCGTGGGTTCTCTCCGGGTCCTCCGGCTTCCTCCCACAGTCCAAAATCATGACTGTTAGGTTGACTGGTCTGTCTAAATTGTCCTTAGGTGTGTGTGTGTGTGTGTGCATGATTGTTTGTCCTGTGTGTCTCTGTGTTGCCCTGCAATAAACTGGCTCTCTGTCCAGGGTGTACCCCGCCTGATTGCCCGTTGACCGCTGGAGATAGGCACCAGCCCCCCCCCGCGACCCTGCGTGGACAAAGCGGGTTCAGAAAATGGATGGATGGATGGATGGATGGATGGATGGATGGATGGATGGAAACCCGTGGATCCTGAGGAAGGTGGAATCGGTGGGGAGAGCAGAACAAGGAGAGGGTGATGATGATAGCAAGAGTCTAACTGAAGAGAAGTTGCCTCCTTCAGAGTGAAGTTACGTCCACCGCCTTAGACTCCACGTGACGCGGTGGCTGGGATATTAAACTGTTCTGTAGCGAGAGTGGACTCTCCTCTGAGCCGAGTGTGTCTGTTTGAGTCGATAAAGCCTAAAACTAAATCTCACTCTCATTATTTTGCTTCCTTGAAGGGAGCTGTTGCTAAATGTGTTACTTATTTGGACTCATTCATATAATCCTCTGCAATTGTCCTTGGTGGTGTTCATTTGAGCAATGGGACAACAAAGCAGACTCACACAGATGTTTGTTGGAGGAAGAAGAAGAATAAGAAGAAAGCATCTTCATTAGAAATAAGTTCTGCTCAACTGGTTTTCCGTCACCGTGCAAAATAAGCAGATTTACTGCTGGCAATCAATGAGGTTTGGCATTTAACTATAAACTTTAAAATGTGCTCATAATCTGGCTGTATTGTTTTTAAGGGGCCACATCAGCTGCTTTCGAGGATAATCATTTTATCTGATAAATGAGGGTTGCTAACGCTCTTATCAGCCGTGCACGTGCAGTTGTTTTTAATCCTTCCATTCTGTTTCATTTTTAATTGATTCTGCAGCACGGAGGCTTTCGTCGGGAGATAATGCACTTGTGAGAGGAGGTCACGATCCGTAAGTAAGGGAGCTTTGCTCCAGTTAGTGCTTTTGCTCTCCTTCTGAAACATTCCCAAACAACCGGAACATACTGTCCGACTTTGTTTTTTTAACTTTCTGAAGCTCCCCTGCAGCGTATGCTTCCAAACATGAAGTCGTGAAATCTCCACAACAAATAGCCGGAGCCAAGAGCCTGTGATACCGCTGCTGTCTGGAAACACTCCCACAAATGTCTTACCTCAAGGCTTGAACTGAATCTCATGTCTGAGGGTAAGAAGACGTGTCTTGGTCTTTCCCCATGCGTCCTTACATAAATTCAAGAGGTCAGCTTAGCTGGAAAAGGAACCACTCCGATCATCCAATAACACGGCAGGAGAAGACTTGGAAATATAAATAAATAAAAACAAGCACTCTTCCAGTATCGGTGCTGCTGTGTGGGAATGTGATAACAGCTCATCCAATAAGACCTTCACTCACCTCTCCTACTGTGCAGCTTGCAGGCCCCTTGGTGGAACTCTGTTTAATCCAAACACTGCCTATAAGTACAGGTTGTGGATCTGGCGTGACTGTGTAGTGCACGGTGAGGACAAACACAGGCGTATTTAGTCTGGAGGGGTAAAGCATGGAAAACACAAAACACAAAAAGGAGCAGTTGCTGATTTTTGTTTGAAGGGTTTTTCTCTTTGTTTCATCTGCGCACGCCACTGGTAATGGATTTCTGCTATGATCTAGTCATGCCCAGAGCGGCTTATTTTTGTTCTGGGGAGACTGCTTTCCATACACACCGTGTCATACTTACCACAATGTACGCTGAGTGAACTGCAGCTCGATCTGCGGCTTCCCCACATCTGACCTCAGAGGCAACAGTGGTGAAGTGTGAGTTGCTGCAGTTAGTACACAAGGACAGTGTCTCCAGTTCGCTGAGGATAATTTCATTTTCAGACACTGCTGTGTGGGTGACTCTTTTAAGAATAAACTGTATTTTAAGCTTCGTTAGCAACATGGTTTCTCTCGAGAATTGCATTTTTAAAAAACATCCAGTGACATACCTTTTTATGGACATTTCTGTTAAATTCTATGGCGTTAAACTTCCTAGCAGATGATTGGATTGACTGTGCGTGCAGTCCATTATTGCCAAGTATCTGGAGTATGTGCACTCCTGCATATGTGATGTCAAAGTATAAATGGTTCCTGGAATGGCATGACAAACTGCTGTCAGCCATTAGGCCTCTGAATCCCACTTGGAATGGTGACACGGACATGCCTCCATCCTTTTCACAGACACCTGTCCGGAGGTCAGAGGTCATCCTGTTAGGGGTAATCCCCGCAGTAACCTGACCAGGGGGAGGGATAGTCACAACCAAATGCAAAATAGTGGACCGAGCTGTCGCTCTAATACTCCCAGTAATCAGATTTTAATTGAATTTCAGCAAACATGTAAAAATGTGGTCAAGCTTTTTTATTTAATTTCCCTAACAGATGTCCCTGTGATCCGTGTAAAGTGATCTGCCTCGAGGATGGTTTCTGTTTGGAAACACATGACTTGCCTGGACCGAATGAGTGAAAACAAAACCCCAAAGCATGTCCACAGGGCGGATCTAGTTTGTCCTCAGGATGGATCTAGGTCCACAGGACAGATCTATGTCCACAGGACAGATCTATGTCTTCAGGACGGATCTACAGTTTGTCCTCAGGACGGATCTATGTCCTCAGGACAGATCTATGTCTTCAGGACGGATCTACAGTTTGTCCTCAGGACGGATCTATGTCCTCAGGACAGATCTATGTCCACAGGACAGATCTACAGTTTGTCCACAGGATGGATCACAGTTCAGGACCAAGGATGTGAGAGGGGGTTAGAGCCAGGATAGAGCTTGCTTATAATATAAATGAAATATGATTTGACTGTTAAACTGACAACAAAAACATGCTGTTAAAGATGAGCTTGTTAGATGCGAGTGGCCATCGCGGCGGGGTGTGATGATGTTTTACCTCCTAGCACAAGGCTGCACTTACAAGTCATTTTACAGGCCAGAGTTCTGGCATCTGAGGCTGAGAGATCTCTCAAACACTCCTGGAAACTTGGCATTCAGCTGCTTTCGTTACGGCTGTAAAAATGAAAAGATGTTCTGTGTTGATGTGAGCTCTTAAATTCTTGAGTTTCAACAGATTCCGTCTGTGTCCGTCTGCGTTTGACCACAGGACGCTGAAGCAAAGCGGCTCAGTGGAATAATCAAACAGCAAAATTCACAATCGTACCAAATGAGTCGTTACGGTGCTCGCTCATCTGAGCTTGGTAGCCGCTGTTCTGCCGTACAAAGTTCTGTTCACGGAACCAGCGATTTGATCACCACCCAAAAGATTTCACCATCAGTTCACTGCTCCAGCCCGGTGGGTCTCCGTTTTGGCCCTCTCAACAGAACAGTGAATCTAATCAGTTTGGACTGACATCGTTTTATTTTACTCAGGACCTTTTTGCTTCCAGATGAACATTTATTAGCTCTAAAGGCCCAGAGAGTCACGCTTGTAGAACGCTTTTCAAGTACACAGAGAACCACTTTGTCCCGATCACAGCACTTAAAACACCACTTCAGTCATGGATGACCAGTTGGAGACTCAAGAACATTTACAACATTTACTTGAATGCATCTGAATTGTGTACAAATCATTTATTACTTTCAGGCAATTTTAGTTGTTTCAACTTTGCTGTAATTAGCTTATTTTAACTCATCTTGTTGTTGCTAAATAATTGAGGATGTTAAATGGTGACGGTGATGATATATTTTAGCTCTTAATATAAACAATGATTATAAACGGATATCAACATATGCCGGTCAAAAGAAAAAACTTCTTACATTTATTATAAATAAATAAAATTCTCAAATCCAAACCTTAGATCTGTCGAATCTTTACATTTTTAATGAGGGACGTGGATGAAGGCATTGATGGAATATAAAAGTGACGTCATTAAAAGAGTAAACTCCAATACAGATAATGAAAGATTTTAAACTCAAATGCCAATATTGGCCAATAGTATTAATGGGCTGACAATATTGGACATCCCTAGAAAAAAATTCAAATTTCAGATTCTTCTTATTAAGCCGGTACGATTTCTGGCCCATTTTGAGCCGATTTTCCTCTCGTGCGAGAATCTTTGAAGTTGGGGCGAGTCCAACATGTTGCTCCAACCTGCAGTGTGAGGACCTGACTCAGAGTTTGAGATGACGCTAAGACTGAAAAAGTTGCACGGCTCTGGTCCCAACAGATTATCATGCATTCCAGTTGTCCTCGGAATTTCCGAGCAGGAAATGACGTGACGGGCTCGATTTGAGTTCCAGCCTCCAACTCGGAAAAATTGGATGCCACCAGTGTTGTTGAGTACTAAACCAAAAGAATTATGTAACCAAGTATTCTCCACATAAATATTAGTGATACACATGATCTTCGACAGTCGGCTGTCACGATTCAAAGATGGTAGGACCCAAAATGCAGGAACCCAAGATGACACGAAGCAGAAGTTGAATAAATAAAAATCCTTCATTTAAAGGTGAACCAAAAACAAAAGTAAATCCAAAGGCGGGGAGCCAAAATCCAAAATCCAGGTAACGATCTGGAAATCCAAAAGCTCTAAAAATTCAAGCGAGACGAGACTGACAGAATTACAAACAATGAACCGACACCAAACAGAGACAAGACAGGGCTTAAATACACAGGGAGAACAATTAAGGAAACAGGAAGCAGGTGTGTGGAGTGAGGGCTGGAGGGAAGGCAGGTGACACAAATTATCTAAATGGGGAAACAGAACCAGTGAAGGGCAGATAAACCTAAACCTAAGACTGAGGGAAGGATTCACACACACACACCTACACATACTGACGCACAAACGCATACACACATACACTGAACTGGGGAATGGCCATACACACACCGAGCTGGGGACAAAGAGGCTGGAGCTACAGAACGTGAAGGAAGACCTGGAGGGCTGGGGATGAACGAATGACACAGGACCTGGGAGGAATTGACTTAAAAGGGCTGCAAACATAAGACACATAACTGAGACGCAGACAAAGGACACATGAGGGCACTAAGAGACACAGAAGGGAATCTAGAGAGGATGGAGAAACATCAGGAGACACATGAAGGAAGGGGCAGACGCAGACCATGATATCGTCACATTAAAAATCAAACGTAAAAATATAAATGCCAGGAAAAATTAAAAACCATAAACACCGGTCAGTCTTTCAACAACGTAACGATTGATAACAACAATAAAAAACTCACCGGTGCTGTTAAACAGCAAAAAGATAGAGGAGCACCATATAAATGAGAAAACTATAACGACGATAACTACTTCCTGGTAGCACTCGGCGCAGCCATCTTTAAATTTGGGTCCTCTGAAACTGATGAGCTCAACGCTTGGAAATCCGAGTTCACTGAGGAAAAACGAGTTTCGAGGATGACTGGAACGCACCAATAGTCTCCCAAAGTTGTCTCCCGTTTTTTTTACGTACTAATTTGTGGAAACCTAATTAGTGTTTTTAATTTTTGGGTTTTTATTGATTGTTTTTAATTTTTCTTTAGATAGTTTCGGATTTCCTACTGTAGCACTTTGAGATTTCAATGAAATGTAAAGTGCGTTACAAATAAACTCTATTGTTATTATTATTATTATTATTATTATTATTATTAATTAGTAAAAATTCTTAGATGAGTTCCTGAGCCTCACAGCAACTTTGGGACTTCTTCACAAAAATTTCAAATACGTTTAAAATTCCAGCGACACAGAAGAGATGCCCCGAAACTCGTGAAAACCTTTCAGGTTTTGGAAACGTTTCGTATAGAAACTTTGTTCTGAGTGCCGTTTTTTTCACCCACAGTTGTATCTCAGACTGTTCTCTGACCTTTATGCGAGTGGAACAAAGTGTGATATTACCAGAGCAAAAATCAATAAAACTACATGTTTTAGGGCTTAATGTGATCTGTTTACCGCCTACAACCAATCAGCAGCCTGGACACACCCACATACCTCCAGTTTCTGAACTACCGCGGATGAAATAAAATGTTGTGTTTGCAGCATGCTTTCCTGTCACTCGAAGGCCAAATCAAAGGTCGGCTCTGTCGTTAGAGCCAATGAGTTGAAGTGGAAAACAAAATCAGACTGAGAGCATTAGAAGGGTTTGTCTCATTTGATCAGTTATTACACATTTTAGTGGTTTGGAAATAACTGAACTCGGCGTGGTCTGCATCCCTAATTGGTGCTCTTTTTCTCCCATTAGTACATCCAGATTTGTGATCCCACTGAAACAGGCAAGAGAGGAAGAAGAGAAAAATCTTTCCCCCAAACAAAGCGTTTGTCATCAGTTTGCAGTTGCTCTGTTTGAGCGCCTGGTTCAGATCTTGCTTCTATGTGCAGCTGTCACCGAGCCGGCTGGACGTCCCGGACCCCAAACCAGAGGAGATTAGTGTGCCATGTCGACCTACTGCTTCCACAGATGGCACGGATGCTTTTAGCCTGCTCCCTGTGGACAGCCACTCATTGATCTTTCATACTAAACTCCCCACAGCATGACTCGTGATACTGTTTTATTTATCATTCTGGCATTTACTATTAAGGCCAATAAAGTTTGACATGTGTGGATTTTAACTATAGGGGGCACTGTGGTTTCTGTGCAGCATGCTGAGGTTGGGGAGGGTAGATTTATATCCTGGCAGCCAGAGCTGTCACCCGCAGTAATACCTCCCCAGACTCTCTCTTTTCCCCTCTTTTCCCAAGCCCCAATTCCCAAAGTCCAAATGTAGCCTGTGATTCACGAGTGTTGTCTCTCACCTTGACGTACACCTAGTAAACGTGTAAAACATTCTGGTGGGATTTGATCCAGTTTTATTAACAGAACGTTTCAGACTGAGAAGTAAAAAATAAGAGAGAGAGATATCAGTTACGAGCTTTTAAGGATCCTGGCAGCGGCTGAAGGAGCCCCTAAGCTCCAGCCTGGAGTCCTTGTCCAAAACCAACACGGGGGACAAGCAGGCAATTTTAAAAAATAAGGTTTCGGTTTCTGCACATATTTTCCAAGGGTGTTGCACTGGAGCTGACCATGATGATATTTGCTCCTGGCTCCAGTCCAGGACATTACCTGGGTGAGTGTCAGGTGATAGCCTCCCTAATTACCCTGGAAAGCAAACAGAGAATCCTTTTGGTTGAGATTTCACAGAGCCCCTCGCACCAGTAAACGTGTTGCTCCTGTGGTAAAATGTGATCTTTCAGCTAATGAAGGACGCACTTCGTTTCCCTGACTGAATACGCTCTAGTTTTGGCCTCTAGAGGGAGCTTACCCTGCTTTTTTTTTTCTTGTTTTTACTGCAGCGGGCACTGGCAGGAGTTTAGGGCCAACCTTTGTGAGTAAGTATTGATTTATGGCCTGGGCTTGAGGTGTGCACCTCTCCATGGGCAATCAGCCTGCCTGGACAGAAGCTTGTGTGAACAGTGGCTCTCAGACATCACTGACACTCTGTCCTGCCGCTGCACCAGAACCACTGATTGGAGTCTGCGGTCTGTGGCGTGGGACTCTCACAAACACCGCTGCAAAATAAAGTCCTCAATCATCAGATGTTGGTCCAGTTCGTGCCCCGTGCTCCAGAGCTGAGTGACGTGCAGCCTGCAGAACGCTCATTAGAATCTCTGTTTCACAAGTCGAGCTGGGATAGTAAATCGTCTGGTCCGTGCTGTTGTTATAGCTGCTGCTAACAAGCCTCTCTCTCTCTCTCTCTCTCTCTCTCTCTCTCTCTCTCTCTCTCTCTCTCTCTCTCTCTCTCTCTCTCTCTCTCTCTCTCTCTCTCTCTCTGAGGATTTTGTGTAATTTCTGGCAACTTTAAAAAAGTGATAAATAATGGAAACTATTGCTGTACGAGACACGACCACAACATGTGAAAAACACGCTCAGTCTTCTAAAAGAGGCCCTGTAGGTTTTTCACCCTCAGAGACGACAGAAGCATCATCAGACTACAAACAGTTTATGTCTTCAGAAACATCAGTAGCGGGAGGTTTGATGTGGGAGTAGCATGCAGGTTTGGGAGGGTGCTCATCACATGGTCAAGGCCCCTGAGCTGGCTCTGGGTAAACACATTTCTTCCCCGTGGCCCCACTCCTAAATCAGATCAGCCCCTTTTTAAATGCTACATCTAAAGGCTTAGATCCTATGTCTAACTACCAGGTCTTTTGTTTGCTCATGCTTTCTTTTTCCTCCGTGGAGCGGCTGGCTCTGACCGTGTAATAGAGTGCATATTGGCCAGGCCAGGCGGCCTGCTGTGACCAGATCAGATGTGTGCTCCTGATTATGAAACTCTCTTTTAGTCACTGACAGACACGGTAATAAATGTGTCCATAAATTGAATTTGGGGCTTTTGAAAAGGAGCAGGAATATCTAAGGAACATTTCAACTGATTGTCTCCAGCCGACTGGCAGCGCTTCAGTGGGATTCTGGGGGGAAACTGATCCTGCTGTGGTGCGGCTGGAGAGTTTGGAGGAGGGGTAGGGAGTGTATGTGCGTGTATGTGTGTGTATGTGTGGGGGGTGCCCAGCCAAGAAACAGAAAGCCTACTTTATTGAAAAAAATCATTTGATTAGGTTTGCACAAATAAGAAGACATGAGATGTTTGTGGATGTATAGGTGTGTGTGTGTGTGTGTGTGTGTGTGTGTGTGTGTGTGTGTGTGTGTGTGTGTGTGTGTGTGTGTGTCTGTAACAGCAGCTTGTTTGCTATCCTTTGGCTACATTAATACTCACTAAAACTCTCGTTTAGAGCACATCTAGAATTTGCCAACGTGGTGCCGACAGCAGAAGCCACAGTTCTTCTACTTTATTCTGGTTTTGGACTCAGAGAAAATAGATTTTCTCATTCACATTCACATTTACACCCACTTTAGGATGTTAGGTTTGTAAAATATAACAGTTTATAACAATGCATGGCCCATTCATTCCACAAGAAGCAAACAGTGCAGTTAAGAGAGAAAATACACGAGCATTAATATAAATATGTAGTTATGAATAATCTGTGACTATGAGCTGTAACTGGTGTTCTGTCAAGCCCCCACAATGCGGGTGAAAAATTGAAGCAAACCCGGAAATGAAATAAACTGCAGTTCCGCCCTCATCCACTAGGGGCAGGTGTCAGAAGTGAGCAAATCCTCATTGACTCCCATGTTAAAAATACCAATTTCACAGCAGAAATAAACATGTTTACAGCCTGGTACCAAACCATGTTTTTTGATTAAATGATCTAGTTTACACTCATGTTTGTGGAAGAAAACCCATCTCCACGTCTATCTGCTGCACCTAAAGGATCTTCTGACATCCTTTAACTCTGCAGTCAGAGACGGTAGGGTTTCCTATTTCTCCAACCTGGTGTCCCAGAGCAAAGGGAACCCCAAGGTGCTGTTTAACACCATCAGCAGCATCGTCTCTCCTGCCTCTCCTACAGCCTCCATCCACTCTGTTGCAGACTGTGAGAACTTTCTGTCTTTCTTTGTGGACAAAGTCAATAAGGTTAGATCTAGCATCTCTCCTTCAGCCTTATCGCTGCCTCTCCCGACTCCAACCAGGCCCATCATCCTAGATAGCTTTGCTCCTGTTTCTTTGCCTGAGTTAACCAAACTAGTTAACTCTATGAAGACCTCTGCATGCCCCCTCCACATCTTACCCTCATCTTTGCTTAAAAGTGCTTTTCAGTCCATCGGTCCTAGCGTGCTCTCTATAATTAATGCTTCTCTGGTTTCTGGTCAGGTCCCTGCTTACTTTAAGAATGCTGTAATCCACCCGCTTCTTAAAAAACCGAGTCTCGACGCCTCTCTCCATAGCAGCTTCAGACCCATCTCTAAACTTCCGTTCATCTCCAAGATTTTGGAAAAGGTTGTGGCTAAACAACTCACAGCTGCTCTTGATGAACATAACATCTATGATAGCTTCCAGTCAGGTTTTCGTAGAGCTCATTCTACTGCAACAGCTCTTCTTAGGGTCTCTAATGACCTTCTGACTCACAGTGATGCAGGGGACTGTTCTGTTCTGGTCCTGCTGAACCTGACTGCAGCCTTTGACACTGTTGACCATCTGTCGTGAGCGGACTGGCGGATCCGTAAAAACACCCAACGCAGAATGAGAGTTTAACGAGTTTTGTTAAAAGGAGAGAGGCAGAGGCTAGGTCAGGAGGCAGGGGGTCGTTACCAGGAGATCTGAAATAGAGAATAGTCCGTAGGGGAAATCCAAGAGACGAGGTCGGGGGTGGAGCCCCCCTCCAGCCGGGCAGTGTAGGGGCCCCGGAGGCGGGCACAAGTGCCGAGGAGACGACGGGCTTGATCCTGGAGACGTGGAAGGTGGGGTGGATGCGAAGCGGCCTGGCGAGACGGAGGCGGACTGCTGCAGGATTGATGACCTTAGACACAGGGAAGGGTCCAATGAATCGAGGAGCCAGCTTGCGGCAATCCACCCTGAGGGGAACATCCTTAGTGGACAACCAGACTCGTTGCCCAAGACTGTAGGTAGGAGCAGGTATGCGACGACGGTTGGCCAAGCGGGAGTAGACTGCAGAGGAGCGGACAAGTTCCTGCAAGCTATCCTCCATGCCCGAAGACACCTGAGAGCGGCCGCCTGGTACGATGGAACCCTGGACACATGGTCCTGCAGGTAGAACACGGGAGGTTGAAAACCATAGGTGGCATAGAATGGGGACACACCTGTGGAACTTGACGGAAGGGAGTTGAGGGCATGGTCCACCCAAGGCAGGTTACGGGACCAGGAGGTTGCATCGTCCTCACAGAGTGTATGGAGTCTGGTCTGCACCTCCTGGTTGATCCTCTCCAATTTGCCATCGGTCTGGGGGTGAAAACCGGATGAGAGACTCACTCGAATGCCCAAACAAGCACAGAACTCCTTCCAAAAGCCAGAGATGAACAGAGGGCCACGATCAGAGACGATGTCCAGGGGCAATCCGTGAAGGCGAAACACCTCTCCCGCCACGATGTCGGCTATATCCTGAGCAGAGGGGAGTTTCCTAAGAGAAACCAGATGAGACATTTTCGAGAATCTGTCCACAATGGTGAGAATTACCTTAAAGCCATCAGAAGGGGGAAGACCCGTGATGAAATCCGTGCTGATGTGAGACCAGGGATGGCGGGGAATAGGTGACGGCCGTAATAATCCAGCCGTGGGTCGGCGAGAGGTCTTGGCTTTGGCACAGATAGGACAGGCTGAAACAAACTCTTTAACGTCTCTTGACAGGGTAGACCACCAGAAATGATTGCGTACAAAGGCCAGTGTTTTGGCGATGCCTGGATGGCAATAGAGATGGGAACTGTGGCAGAAGGTGAGTACCTGGGAACGGAGGGCATCAGGAAAAAACAGGCGATCAGGAGGACACTGGGGAGGCACAGGATATTGCTGGTGGGCCTGTCGGAGTTGATTCTCCAGCTCCAGTCTGGATGCTCCTAGCAAAACTCTTTGTGGGAGGATCAGAGAGTTGGGATCGTGGTCCTGGTCTGTTATTGTGGGTTCCATAGATCTGAACAGGGCATCGGGTTTTGTGTTCTTCACTCCTGGGCGATAAGACAGAATGAAATTGAATCGACTAAAAAATATGGCCCACCTGGCTTGTTGAGAGTTGAGTCTTTTTGCTGTTTTAATGTATTCCAAGTTCTTATGATCGGTCCACACAATGAATGATGTAACCACCCCCTCCAGCCAATGCCACCATTCTTCCAGTGCAAGTTTGATGGCCAAAAGCTCCCGGTCTCTGACATCATAATTGGGCTCTGTGGATGAAAGAGTCTTGGAGAAAAATGCACATGGATGTACCTTATCGTCCTTGGATCTCTGACTGAGGATGGCCCCAACCCCAAAGGCCGAGCCATTAACCTCAACAATAAACTGTCTTGTGGTATCAGGTAAATGCAGGACAGGTGCGGACGTAAACATGTCTTTGAGATTTTGGAATGAGTCTTGGGCTGACTTATTCCATTGAAAACTGACCTTGCTGGAAGTGAGGGCATGCAGAGGTGTAGTGATCTTACTGTATCCCTTTATGAATCTCCGATAGAAGTTGGTGAATCCTAGGAACCGTTGGAGCTGTTTACGGGTTGTGGGAATGGGCCAGTTGACAACGGCAGAAGTTTTGGCAGGATCCATGGCAATCTGATTGGGAGAGATAGTGAAACCAAGGAAAGAGACAGTGGTACAATGGAATTCACACTTTTCAGCTTTGACAAACAGGTTATTCTGGAGGAGGCGGAGGAGCACGGCATGTACGTTTTTCTGGTGGGTCTCTGGATCAGGAGAAAATATCAAAACGTCGTTGAGATAGACGAACACACAACTGCCCACCATGTCTCTAAGAACATCATTGATGAGGGCCTGAAAAACAGCAGGTGCATTAGTTAGTCCAGATGGCATGACGAGATACTCATAATGTCCTGTGGGGGTGTTAAAAGCAGTCTTCCATTATTCTCCTTCACGTATGCGAACCAAGTGGTAGGCATTGCATAGATCCAGTTTTGTAAATATTTGGGCTCCGTGAAGAGGGTCAAAAGCAGTGTTTATGAGTGGTAAGAGATAGCGATTTTTTATGGTGATGTCATTCAGGGCTCGATAGTCGATACAAGGACTAAGGGATCCATCTTTCTTTTCCACAAAGAAAAACCCAGCACCGGCTGGGGAGGAGGATGGTCGGATAATTCCTGCCCGTAGCGATACCTAAATGTATTTGGTCATGGCAGTTTGTTCGGGAATGGAGAGGGAAAACAAACGGCCCCTGGGAGGAAAAGTACCAGGTAATAGATCAATGGCACAGTCCTATGGGCGGTGAGGTGGAAGAGAGGTGGCACGATGTTCACTGAAAACCTCTTTCAAATCGTGGTAAGTTTGGGGTACTTTGGAAAGGTCAGGGTAGATTTCTTGGGGATCCTGAACAGATTGAGTAGGAGGAGAAGCATAGTTTAAACAGTTATGATGACAGTGAGCAGACCATTGGAGAACCTTTCCTTTGCACCATTCAATTTGTGGGTTGGGTTTTTGTAACCAGGTGTTGCCCAGAATGATAGGAATGCTTGGAGATTTAATAACCAGAAATTTTGAAGTCTCTGTGTGGTTACCTTCAATCCTCATGTTTAAAGGTTCCGTCTCCTGGGTGGCACGATACATAGTGTGGCCGTCGATAGCCAGAATCTCCTGAGTCCCTGACACGGGTTGAAGCTCCAATCCCAGAGTCTTGGCCGTGTTGTAGTCCATAAACTCCATGTCTGCGTCAGAGTCAATAAATACTTTGAGCTTAGTCTCCTGGTTTGCGTGGGGAAAAAAATGGCGGTTACTGGAGGTCTGGACGAGGACTTAGGATTAATGTGACCCAGTAGACGCCTCTAGATATCTACTGGGTCTGTCATTTTAACGGGTAGTTCCGAACCATGTGCCCCGGGTTGCCGCAATACAGACACAGATTAAGATTCCTCCTTCTGGTCTTCTCTTCTGGTGATAATTGTGACCTGCCAAGTTGCATGGGTTCCTCAGTCCTGATGGAAGTGGAAGAAAAACCACCAATCTTAGACAATTCACCTGAGGATGACTGTCGAGCAGGACTGTAAGGGGTTGATGCAGGCTGATTAAAATTCCGGGTTGTTCTGTCTCTCCTGTATTCCATGAGTCGAAAGTCAATTCTTGTAGCTAGGTTCTCCAGTTCTACCAAGGTCTTGGGAAATTCTCGGGTGGCCATCTCGTCTTTGATTCTGTCAGAAAGACCTTGATAGAACATGTCCATCAGAGCGGGCTCATTCCAGTCACTGGTAGCAGAAATAGCATGAAAGTCAATGATGCAATCCGTGACCCTTCTGTTGTCCTGTTTTAATGTCATGAGTTTGCGGGTGGCTTCACAACCAGGTAATAATGGATCAAAAATCCTTATAAGTTCATGAGCAAAATCATGGTAATTGTAACAGATCCCAGAATTTCTTGACCATTCTCCAGTTCCCCAAACACGGGCTTGTCCTGATAACAAGGAAATGGCGTATGCCGCTCGAGATCGCTCCGTGGGAAAAGAGGAGGGCTGTAGCTCAAACTGAATCTCACATTGTGTAAGAAACACACGGCAGTTCTTCGATTCACCTCGGAAAACTTCAGGCGGAACCAGACGTGGCTCATGAATAGAAGAACTTCGGGGCAGGATGGCAGAGTCTGGAGTTAAACTGGAAGCAGCTGGCTGCGATCTCTGTTGGTTAGCTCGTAGCATTTCTTCAGTCTTGTTCTCCAGTTTGTTTATAGCCGTCTCCACACTAACACGCCACTCTGATGTTGGGTTTGGATGTATTAAAGCCTACTGGTTGTGCAGCACCAGGCTAAAGGTCAAAGGTGACAGATCATTTGCTGCTGTGGCCCCCAGACTCTGGAACTCTCTCCCTCTGAACCTGAGATCAGTGGACTCAGTGGTCTCCTTTAAAAAGCAGCTGAAGACTCATTTGTTCAAGCTGGATTTTGTATGACCTTCTTCACCTCTCTCTCTTTATTCTGCTCTCCCCACCTATTCCACCTTCCTCAGGATCCACTGATTTCCCTCTTTCCTATTCACTCTCTCTCTTTCTTAACATTTTGTCTTTTAAATCGCAATTGCTTATTTTTTGCTCATTTTAAATATTATTTTTAATTATTTTCTAAATGCTTTTTTATATTTTTCCATTTTTTGTTTTCGTGAAGCACCTCTGGATTTTTATCTTGAGATGCGCTACAGAAATGATATTTTCTTCTTCTTCTTCTTCTTCTTCTTCTTCTTCTTCTTCTTCTTCTTCTTCTTCTTCATGGCAACTCTGAGGGGGGTGAATTTTTTTCTCACTCTTCTGTTTAAGTGTATGAAAAGCCTAAAATTCTGTATAATTAATGAGCATCAGACCCACGTGACCACAGAGCTAGCTCCGGGGAAAGGCCTCAGTAGAGCCTCGGTCTGGCCTGGAAACTGCTCCGGGATTTTGAGTCTCTGTGTTTGTGTATTCTTGTTTGGATATTATTTGTGCAATTGTTGGACAAAATGACTTGCTGTGGCATTAATTGCACTAATAGAGCGTCCAAGGAGTCTCCACTTCATTTCTTCGGTAAGTAAAATTATATTTATGTATTTTAGGTCACTGCCGAGCTGAGCTTAGATTTTAACATGTACTGTTTAACCATGAAATTTAAATGTAATAAGATAAACCCAGTGCATTTAACATAATGCTGCACTTTAGAAAATGGGTTGAAATATAACATGTTGGTGGAGCTGGGTTCCCACTATCGGCTTGTGGAGCCCTCGGGAAACCGATGTTTTCCACCTGTTCTCGCCTCCCCGCAGCTCGGCTCATCTCTGTCTGCTGCGCGGGCTGCCGGCTTGTCCAGCTCTGGGATGGAAACCTTTCCACCCGGTTCTCCCCAGCGGCAGCTCTGCGCATGTCAGATCGCAGCGGGGCTTGTCTGCTGTGCGGCTGCCGGCTTGTGGAGGTCTCGGAGACCTCTGTGTTCCACCCGGTTTTACCCAGCGGTCAGCCCGGCGTATCTCTGACTCAGAAGCTCTGGTGTTGTGCACAGTTAATTCCGGTTGTAGCTAGGTTGCTACCTCCGTTAGCTTAGCTCCCACCTCCGCGTTAGCTTTGGGTTAGCTTCAGGTTAGCTTGTAGCTAGTTCGACCGGGTGTTGTCAGTTGATCCCAGCCTTACAGCCCCACCCTCAGCTCCACCTCTCTTCCCTTTTGTGGAATTGTCTGGGCTTGACGGAACCTGTGACACGGTCAAAATGGCGGTGGTGGCCACCTCCCATTTTTCCTCAGAAACGTGTTATTGGAGCCTATGGAAAGGAATTGTCCAATATTTATATGTCAATGTGTTCTGTAGTCATTTAAAGCAACGGTTTCTAGACTTCACAATAAAATTTAATTCCCAGAAACTCTTGACTGGCACTTGACTTCTTTGTCCATTTTAGCTCTTAAAAATAATTCTCCAATCTAGCTTCAATGTTAAGATGATTTCCACAGTGGTTCTAGAACCCCCAACCTGATGTTTCATGACCAGCAGTGGGGTCATGACCCCAGCTTTGGGAATCAATGGTTTGGTGTGAAAGGTTCTCCGACGATCAGTTTTAGAACTCTGATGACTAAACCTTGAAGTAAAGCAAGCAGCTTCCTGCTCCTCTGCCCTACTGGTTGAAAGTGGAATTACAACCATCATAAACAACCCTGCCCGTTATTAGCTAGCACTAACAATGGGCTAACACAAACATGAACCAACTAATCATAAACTAATAAGTAAAAATTCTACACTGTTGGAAAAACAAAGCAAGTCCAGTAGCAACAAAGCCAGGTCACCATCAGCCCGTGATTTTGTAGCCTCCTTTAGCTCCATCACTCTAGCATAGGCTGCATCGATGTTCACTCTGGTTTTAGCTCTGTGCTTCTTCTCCAAAGACATTCCTCTCTTTCCTCATAGGCTTCACCATGATGCCAACAGAAAAAGCTAACTTCTTTTTCTTCCTGTTGTGCTTTTTATTGACATTCCATGAACTGAAAATGCTAACCTCTAGCATTACAGCGAACAGCTGTAAAGCAGGTAAATAGCGCCCCCTAGGACACCTACCCGCTCCACAAAACTGTCAAGTGTGGTTTTGGCCAGCAGAGGGCTGCAGAGAGGTGTCAGATATGAAACTGGTCACGTTTCTAACTCAACAATCACTGATATCGATGTTAAAGCTCTGGATTATAATCTAATTTACTTTAACTACAACAAATGTTAAGCTGCATCTTTGTGTTTTGAGCATATCCAAATTTCCTCATACTCCTCGTTCTTTAGCTCCAATCATAAGAGCGCTTATGCTAGTACTTTCTTTCTACAGCTGACGTTTGTGACACAAATCTGCTCCTGCAAAAGTCCAACATCCAGTAAATCCCATCATACACCGAGACAAGCATCGGCCCATTGGGACAGCCATGGACTGGACAGAGCACACAGCCTTCTCTCTTGTAAGGGAGCATATGACCTGTCCAGTCTTCTCAGAGCTGTGTGACACGTGAGTCAGCTACCAGGAGTCTAACATCTCTAAGTGTTTGTCAGCTCGGTCGTTTGGGCTTTATTTTCATGGAGATGTGAGATTGTGGGTCTGAAAGGTTCCCCTGGGGCAGAGGGGAACCTGAGTCATACCCAGAGACGCAGACGATGCAGACAGAAGCCGTCACAGCGCCGTTTTAGAATCGGCAATCTAACACCGAGCTGTGAAACTGTTACCCGTCATTATTTATTCACCATCTGCTTGGCAAAGGGAATAAGAATCACTGACTTTTTTATTTTTATTTGGCTCTTCTTTTCTTTTTTCTCATTTTTCTAAGTTTCCTTCTTCTGTCCTTCACTCCATCTGTCCATCTCACTCTGACTCTTCCGTTCATTTCTCTTCTTGCTCCATCTGTCCATCCTGCTTTTCTTTGAAATGTTATGATTCAGTGGCTGTGATCTCTGTTAGCTGTCTCCTTTAAGTCTTTGTCGCCTGAGCACAACCACAGAATGGTACATCTCTTCTATTCTGTGGAATTTCCTGGGTTTTCTTAGGTGTGTTTACTCGCCCTACAAGGGTGAAAACTGTTCGTTTCGGGGGAGTTCACAGTGTCTGTCTCTTCCACCACAACCTTGTTCATGGAAACCATTATCTGGTGTGGGAATGTGCCAAGATTAGCCTTCAAAGTTTGTGTCCTGATAGGGCAAAAGCGAAAATAAAATTCCTAGGTTTTTGAATTGCATGACCACAGTGAGACAAATTTACTGCGTTGCATCCATGTGGTAAAAAGTCGTCATTCATCGGGAAGTGATTTTCCTTTAGAATGAATAATAAATGTTATAAAGGTAGTTTAATAAAAGCAATAAAACCAAGAAAATGCTTCCGTGAACAGAACTGGGACGTGTAAGAATAATCTACAGGAAATCTTTTCAGTCAAGAGCAGTTTTCCAACAGTTCTCCATAAAACTTAAAGCGGGTTTAATGTCCCCACCTGTGTTACCTTTGCATGGCACAACAGTGCAGGCGGACTCGTTTACTCCGTTCTACCTACTCATGCTTGTCCCTCATTCTGTCTCCTGTCCCGTCAATAAAATTAAACCAATAAATCGCTCAGCTGTCCCACCGGATTTGGGGTGTTGGTGTTGGAACGAGGCGTCTCACCAACACAGCTGAGTAGACGTGATTCTCAAAGCCCCCCAACTTTCTCCACTGCCTCCACTTTAAAAAACCAACATGCTGAAAATGACATTTTGGTTGAAGAGGCTAATAAATCTTGGCCAAACGTTACTGTAGAAGAGGAACGGAGGCCTTCCATGGTGGCTGCCGTCTCAGTGATGTGATGCCGCAGCGAGGGGGGAGAGGGGAAGCCACATGAAAGGAGGCTGGTGTTAGCACCGGCTAGATGAGGTGCAACGGGAGTTGGCTGATGGGGGAGACACGGGCTAAAAGTGCTGCTAGATTACAGGGGGAGACGACTCTAATAGTGAACGTGTGTGCAACGCCGCTCTCGAGATTTGTGTTCAGAACAGAGACGTCTGTTATGAAGATGACAGAATTCCAACACCTCTGGTGAAGCAAAGCTGCACATTTGAAGTCAGGAAAACTTTTGAGATTGTTTGCTTTTGCTTCAACTTTCATTTTAATTCTTGAGAAAGTTCTGGCGTAGAAGGACCTCGTTAACAACTCCTTGGCAGCTGCTCCGGTGTGCGGTCACCACTCTATATAGATGCCGGGTATTATCGTAACTTTGTGGCTTATTCTGAGTTACTGGTCGGTTGGTCTCTGTTACTTTTCCATTTCTGGGCCGGTTTGACGGGAACAGCCTCTGCAAGGCCATCGGCAGCCTGCAGAGAGTAATTAAAACACATCCACAAATCTGCCAGCAATTACTGCACCCAGTAACATTTGGTGCCACTCACAAATTTTCTGCAGAAAAGCGTGTTTACCAAGTTAGCTTTTCATTTCTCAGAGCAATCCCACAAAAACAAATAGTGGTTGAAGCCTTGTTTGATACGACGACCTTCATATTTATTTTAACATTTAAATTTTACAAAATGTAGGCATTGGGAGACACGATAATGGAAACCAGGTTTGGGTTTTATTTAATTTGTAGCTCTGCACAGAGTCATTTTATTTTAGATTATAGCCCTGTGTAAACTGCTGTTTGTCTCTCTGAGGTTACCTCGTGTAACAGCGCTGTGTCCCAGTCATCTGGATGTGCTTTGCTGTCCTCAACAGAGCGCACGTCTTATCTGCATCACTCCCAACCCGCAACCTCAGTCATCATGTGGTTCATCTACTTTGTCCAGTAACAAAAATGGCAAAGTGGGTCATTTGTATGCAAATGCAGAGGAGTCGATTTGAAGTTCCCCTCATCGTTTGCATTCCTCTGATAGCACAGGCATGCATGCAAATCCATGTGAGATCTCAAATTCATTGGTTTTCTTTTAAATTATGATCACAACAGGCATGCATGGCTTTATTGGCGTTATTAGTAGGAAATAGCTTTACTCATGGAGTACATTACAGCCCACAAGCACAAACCCACCAGCACTTTCATAAAGAAAGTCTCTTCCTATCATCATTTTTGAATTACATGTACTGAAAAACTTTTAATAAAGCGACCCTTATTGTAAAGTGTTACCATTAACTGTACACAGATACTTAGAAAACAATGTTTTACCATTTGCATCTTGTTTTTAACTCATGAATTTTACTAAAAATTTATTTGAACTGTATGTTAACTTCATTGTCAACAGTTTCTATACAAACTTTGGGGCCAAAATGAAACATGACTCATGTTGGCTTTTCTTACGATAAGTGAGTATTTACTGAGTGCTGGTTCAGCTGGGGTTTAAATTTGGGGTTTGAGTCTGACGGCAGCAAATTTAAAATGGTTAGGGTTAGGGTTAGGTGGCACAGTAACAAAGTGCTCGCTCCATAATCGGGAGGTTGCAGGTTCGAGTTCCGCTCAGTCCATTGCTATCGTTGTGTACTTGGGCAAGACATTTAACCCATGTTGCCTGCTGGTGGTGGTTGGAGGGACCGGTGGCGCCTGCCTTGGGAAAGCTGCGGTTGCAGTGTTGCTCATCATAATGTGTGACTGACTGATTGTGTTGCAAAGCATCTTGGGGGGCTTCCAGGACTCTAGAAGGCGCCGTATCAAATACAGGCCATTTTTTCTCATTGATTGTTTTAGTCTAACGATGAGTTGGCGTTTTAAGGTTCCCTCTTACACTTGAAATAATAAATGCACAGGAATAGGTAGGAATCGGTTGAAACCGCTAGTGTGTTCAATGGAAGTTGCTATAGCTACAGCAAACCAGTGCAATGCACAGAAAACATTTCGTAGTGTTTACTACTGCTAATCAAAAACTCAGCCACCCACGTGGCTGCCCTGGAGATGGGGCAGCTGAACAGTCAATATTAGCTCCTAGCTTCATCTTAGCTTCAGGGGCTAGTTCGGGTAGCTATAGCTACATTGGTTCATTTGCTCCCACCATCAGCTCCACTCTCAGCTCCACCTCTTGTCCCATTGTTGGATTGTCTGGGCACGATAAGACTTGACACGGCCAAGATGGCGGTGGTGGGAACCGTCCAGATTTGGCTTCGTTTAGAGAATTGGGTGGTCCTTTGTCCAGAATGAATGTATGTCTATGTTCCACATACTTTTATTTTGAGTTCAATCAGTGTGTTTGCTTTTTTGAAGTATGGTTAACTAATCAGACGTTACAGTGTGTTCACTGGGAACCTTGTGCCACATTTTACTGATTTCCTCAGCTCCAATCCATTAATCAGCCCAGCTGCTCTGACTCCAAAATCCCGTCTCCCTGTAAACGCACCCCCTGGTTTCTCAACCCGTCGTCATCTTCTGTTTGCATCTTTGTTTCCAGTTCAGTCTCGCCACTTCAGTTTTTTGTTTCTGCCGGTTTTAACTTTTGTCTTTGGAGTTTCTACTCCTCTTGTACTGCCTCTGCTATGGGCAGTCAGCTAAACTCCTTCCCCACATCAGGACTCTGACGACACAATTCCCGGTTCACAGGTTTATTGTCACAGGGAAAGGTGAAACTGTAACAACCAGTACAAGACATAATCACTGTACTTATTCACCATGTACATATATAACGATGAAAATGTATTGACCCAGTTTCTTCTTAAATATGTCAACATGCAACGTCCATATGAATTACTTATCTTTTTAACTCAATTACAAACATCACAATTATGATTTTAACAAGTCTCGCTATGATGACTGGCTTTAATATGTTTGCTGTTCCCCTTTAACTAGCTCCATTAGCGAGAAAATGATTTATACATACACATAACACATACAACAAGTCTATACATACCCACAATGCTACCAAAGACATAGGATGTATGTGGATGCCACTGGATTTATCTGGCTAAGGTCACCATGCTGCAAATGCCTTCTCCTTAATTCACAGACTCACTTCCTATTTACTGATGACATCATGTCCTGTTACCAACTGCAGGTTTTTAAGGTGGCACCAGGGAGTTACAATTGCATATTTAAACATTTACCTAATACAAGAAAACAGTCTTCCTTAACATAACCTTTGATATCAGAACACCTCTCATTTGCAACCTTCACACAGAAACATAATTAAAAATGGTTGAATGGAGGAACTCGTTACCTTCCTGAAAGGCACACGCACGAGGAAGTAGAGTTTAAGCTAAACAGAACCGCTCGGACGAGTGCAGCCAAGACCAAACTGTACCGCCGCCCGTGCAACGATTTCACTGCCATTAGTTCTGCTAATAGTTGCATAAAGTTTCATGGTTATTAGCAAGTGTAATAGGGTTGATTCTCCTCCTTTTAGCACATTAACGTAAAAAATGCTTGAAAAAATGCTCCGTGAGCAGGAACAATGGACAGTTTCATGTATGTTTGCTTTGGTGTAGTTGGATTGTGCGTAAACTAAAACTATGTCCTGTTTTATTCTGTGGAAATGCATCAGTCTGTTCATATCTGACACCTCCACCCAGGGGCGGCGTTAGGCCCGGCTACTTGGGCTGAAGCCCCGGATCTTTGATGATAAGCCCCGGATCTAAATCGCGGAAGTAACATGCAGTACCAAAGTCCAACAGAGAGGGCGCAGCTGGCAGCAGTTTGTATACAGCCTGCCTGAGCCTCCACCACTGAAGAAGAAGTCCTTCAGCAGCCGGCTTCTTCTACAGTGCCTGAAACCTGAAACGCATGAGTGAAGATGGACATAAGGACGTTTTTTAGACCAAAAGTACGGCGACAGAACCCCAGCTTTGATGAGACTGGTGTTGACTCAGGTTTGTGAGTCTTACTTGAAAATATTTGTTGTGCTGCTGGTTTGCCTAAAGTTAGCTTACTATCAGGTAAAGTTGTTGGAGAAAGAAAGGGAATATTTACTATCATCTCACACTAAACACTAACAGGAACAATACTCTGCCCTGAATATGCTGAATATGTAGCTTCAGATTAAAAATTATGTGGTACAAGACAAATATATATATATATATATATATATATATATATATATATATATGATGTTGACTAGTGCGTGTCGCGTGCACGCGCGCGCACGTGCACGTGTGTGTGCACGTGCACGTGTGTGTTAAGCCCCGGATCAACTTCAGTCCTAAATCCGCCCCTGCCTCCACCCATCACCAGGTGCTAACAAAAGCAAATCCAAAAGCCTTGAAGTGAAACTATGAGGACGAAAAGAGTTGCAAAACCAGCAGAAGAGGTTGTGAGTGCGTCATGGGTGAGTTATTAGACAGGTGTTAAGATCTGATATCGGGGATCCAGGTGAGTCAGTCCAAAGGCTTTATTAGCCTCTTATTCAAATCAAGCCCAGGAATATCAGTGGATGAAAACATTACCTGTAAGGTAGGATTCATATTTTATAGTTGACACAATTTTATCTTCTCATTCCAAATCACGTACTGGTTCATCGTTGCTGTGGTAGAAATGCAAATCTGCTTTTGATTGTAAGATATGAGGGAGTACCCATCAGATGAAAAGCTGCTGTAACACCGGAGGCAGAGGAACGATCCCTGAGGATCTCCAAGTCGACGCCCCGGAATTAGATCAGTGAGGAACAGCTGTCCATCACTGACAGATCTCCTCCTGCCAACAGTTTGTTCATAACTTCCTCTTTCACTCTTCCCATTACCACTAATGTTTCTTTTATCACTTGTTTTTGTTCCGAACCCTTTTCCGTGTGTGTCTGCTATTCCCTTTGGAGGCTAGAAGGTGCTGGGGGAAAATCAGGGGGGGGGGGGGCTAAAGAAAGAAGGAGCTCAGGACATTTTAGCTGGATGGCTGGCCAGCTGTGTGCCAGCAGAGCACTGAGCAGCGTGGAGAATGGCCTATTATCTCCCAAACGCACACACTCGCTTCCCTTTCACACCCCAAACTAAAACCCTGCAGAATTAGGCAGACAGATTCTGCTGAAACCATCACTCATCCTTATACACACACGTGGTCGACTCCAGCACACACCCGCTCGAATCGTCACACACACATCTTCGGAACGTTGTGTGGGGAGTCGTTTTCTCCCCTTTTACCTCGTTTGCACACACACACACAGCCCAAGAGCCTCCATGCCATGTGTCACTGCTTTCGACACACAGGACCAAACGATTCATTAGAGCATGGGTCGAATCATCTCTGCACAGGGTCTTATCTGTCTGCTCTCAGTCAGCCGGCCTATTGAACGGCGGCTGGACGCCTCTCTCTGCTCGTAGGATATGAGCAATTAGCAAGTGAGACCTTTTAGCACCGCCAGCTGATTTGTGGCCAGCTTCCGCATATGCCTGTAATTCACTCTGACATTTCATGTCCTCACTTGTCACAGTCGTTATTGTGAATTACCACAATATAAACAATAATGATGAAGTAATAATCAAATCGGAGGCAATATAATCATTTTGCTTTCCCCAGCGCCGATGTCCACTGGCTGAACCTGTGAGAGACGGCTGAGAGGCGAACGTTCACGTGCGGAGCGGAGGTCTCAGGAGAGCCGGCGGAGGAAGCCGGGGGGGGGGGGGGGGGGGGGAGTCTTCCCAAGTCAGCCCAGGGGAAACGGATGACAGTTACACTACCCTCCGGCCAATTAACTGTCATTCTAGCTGTTGGTTTAACTCGCTGACCTTACCTCTTCCCCGTTGTTTGTCTTATCATTTCCGGAGAAGAGGGCCTCTTCTGTGTATGTAAAGTAGACCGGTGACCTTCAGGGAAAGGGAACAAAGGTCACAGTTCATCCACTGTATTTCTTTTTGCGTCACAGCAAATATGCCGAGAGCTCTTCTGGGAATTTCAGGGTGCAGGAGAAACAAAGTCCTGTGAGATTTCTGCTATTACTTTCAATTACACCCCAATCTCCTGCTCTGCCTACCTGTAAAACGACATTAGATATGCCTGTTCTCATGCTCTTCTGCACACGCTTCTCCGTGATGAGGCCCGTGGGAATTCAAGGTCCATTTTGCTCGCCCTTAAAGTCATCAGGCAGATAAACATATTTTGTGGAAGCAACGTTAGTTTCTTTAAACATTGCACAGCACTTTTGTCTTTGGACGGGGGGGGGGGGGGGGGGGGGGGGGTCTTGACATTAGTGGGAGGAATCTAAATGCATCTCCCACATTTGTCTGTGGCCAAGCGTAGGTTTGGGGCTGATGTGTGAGTAAGGGTACAGTTCCAGTCAGCGCTGCTGTCTTAGCATGACAACAGAGAGGGTGGACGGCCGCGGGCCTTCTGCTGTGAGAGACAGTGACACGGCGCCCACCCCTCTCTGCTGGTGAGGACGCTACTGCATTGTGACCACTCACAGCTGAGGATGAACCTTTGAGAGACAACACAGCTGGAGATGGCAGGAGGCATTCAGACCTGCTGCTTGACTTGTTCAGACACTTTTCTGCTCTGTACCTCACAAGAACTCACTTCCTGCTCCACACCCTGTTCCTGACAGCAGATGGATAGACACTTTCCTCTCAAACTGGCTTGAATGTTTTCTGAAGGAGAAATCAGACACTTTGTAATTCTTGTCTGAAGGCACCAGGAGTACGGGTGGCGTTCTAGTTTTGGTTGTTGTTTTTTTTCAAGCCAAGAGATGCAACAGATGGTGAAAAGTTGTGAAAACCATTTGTGAAGGGATTTAGGAAGTACCTAGAAATGTTTCCAGTGGTTCTCAATTTCCTTGCTTGAGTCCCTCTTTTGTTGCTTAAAAACCAAAATCACTGATAAACCATTTCTCTCCTGTTATCTTTTTAAATACAATCGGTCATGCTGAGTGTTTCATGCAGGCTGAACATGAAAATAGTCTCCTACACCTATCTCCTGCAGTAGCTTCTGATAGAAAACTGACGGAGAAACTCTAGGATTAGAAAATCCTGACAGATCTACGTCACCCTGACACTAGCCTTCATGAACTGAAGGCTGTTGTTGGCATAGACATGAATAAGTAGACACCTCATTGGGCACCGGAGGGTGAAACACAGTTTCTGCCTTATTGGATGGGTCTCCTCACGCTCCAAACTCAACGCAGAGGTAGCGACTACACCGGTTCTGTGCGGCCTACGGCTGCAACAACAGCACGCTCTAAAAAACAGACCACTTGGGGTTCCTTTAGACTTTTTTAGCCTACCTGATGGGATTTTATATTTTAATTTATTTTGTTTAGTTATATTTATGTTCTAATTATCATGCCATACCACGTGTCTGATGTTGCCAGAAACTGTCTTTGAACACGTTATTCATGTCTTTGTCTCCCGTCGACTAGATTACTGCAATTCCCTGTATTATGGATCAGGGCATTCCTCCTCAAACCGCTTGCAACTGGTTCAAAATGCAGCAGCCCGCCTTTTAACAGCTACAAGGAAGCATGACCACATCTCTCCAGGGCTCGCTTCCCTTCACTGGCTGCCAGTGCATCACAGGATTCAGTTGAAATTGTTGCTTTTTGTTTATAAATCACTTTATGGTCTGGCCCCTCCCTATATAGATGATTTATTGTCACCCTACACTCCGGCCAGGAATTTGCGGCCGGGCTCACAGTTTTTATTGTCAGTTCCAAAGGCTGGCCTAAAGACGAGGGGAGATGAGGCTCTTTCTGTGGCCGGCCCTACACTCTGGAGCAGCCTTCCTCTGCAGATCAGGACCTCAAAGTCTGGATGTCTTTAAGTTCTTGCTTAAAACTCATTTTCTTCAACCTGGCTTTTATGTAGGATGATTTTATTTTTGTCATTGTCATTCTTTCTCATTTTTATTGATTTTATAATCGTGTGATGTAATGTTGTTTTTATCCTAACTTGCTAATTTTAATGGTTTTATGGTTTTCAGTTATACTTTCTTGCTATGTTGTCTTGTGTGTTGTAAAGCACTTTGGGTTGCGAAAGCAATAATAAGCGTGCTTTAGAAATAAACGTGACCTTCACCTTGACGTTGACCTTGAAAAAGCTTCATGAAATGTGTTTTCTAGTTGGGTAAGCACCTTCCCCAGTAGAAATTCATGCGCTGGGGGCGAATGGAGACCCAACTAAGATGGCGGTCGGCCACTACGGCAGCTCCAATAGCCAGCGCCAGTCCACGGGGCATCTATGTATATATGTCTGTGGTTGTTGGTTTGGCAACCAGGTAACAGTAAAAGCTAACCATTAGCATTAGCGACTCCATCCCACAGCAGAACTCCTCCAGGCTTGTATTAGTTGTGGTGATAAAACCTCAATGTTGCAAAGTAAACGGAGTCAGTGTTGCTGTTAGCAAATCAGAGAAGAGATGTCTAAATATCAGGAGGTAAATCCAAACCTGCCGTCTGAAGCTCAACCCTGATCTGGCCCGCTTCTAGCTCCTGAAACAGGTGGACCAGAGCTTTGTTTCCCCAAAGTAGAACGTCCAAGGCATTAATTCTTACTCGAGACCACAGCAGAGGTGTGGATCAAACAAGTGAACCACATCTTTAAGAACGTTAGCTTAATATTAGCACAAATGCTTCATCTTACACAGTTTGGACCAAAGTGATGAGCTGTGAGCATCAAGAGTGATTATATTAAATAAGCAATGTGGCCAACAAGCTCAGGCCAGTCGGATTATAATAAACAATTCTTCAGCAGAGCAGTGGCTTGCCTCAGGAACCTGTTACCCAGCTGTCCATCTTTCTGATGGTGCCGTTTCTCATTTGCACAGCTCTGCTTTAATATGGCTGTGAGGTGGAATACTGGCTGATTCCAACAATAAGTGGATCACGGCACAAAGAAAGTTGTTGGGACTAACGCTCTTCCTCCGTCTCTCCTCCTGGCTCTAATGTAAACACTTTAAAACTCTACATGTAGTTCGTGGAAGCAAGTCACTCAGCCTCATCCCACAAGATGAACAGGCCGATCTGTTAAATATACTCCTGCTAACTGCTGTGGTAAACTCTTTTGTAAACACGGTTACTGATTTAGCTGTGTGCCTGCTCAGCCCCTCTGCTGCATCTCTGGCATTTCCCCTCATCCTTCTTTCTTTTATGCTTAATATAAAACGTGTTTATTTTTACTAAATTTGCTGTAAATCACTCCCAGCAAACGTGCTGCTGCAGTCTTGGCGAGGCCTTCCTCAGAAACAGGATCCCTGCTCTCAGTGGGACTAACTGCATTAAATAAAAAAATACAAAGGTTGAGCTGCTTGTCAGGATTCATTAATAGTAGCGGATATTGGATTCTGTGCAGACACATTACTGCAGACTTTCAAGCGCGGTAGTTTGTGAGGACTATTGGCTGAACTAAAGACAATCAATAACAGGATTTACAACTTAGACACTGGTAGGCATCATCATTACACAGCAGAGCCTTCTCACCTGCTGTTATCGACCTCCCTCTCAGGTTTACAAGGCTCTTCTGGTGATGTCATACTCTGCACAGGGCCCGGTATGTGTAAGTGTGTCTGGGTTTGCGGCAGCACAGCAAACAGAACACGTCTGGGTCATGCAGTAATGTGCAGGGGTTTGAATGGGCCTATCTGCGATATCCGTGTTTGAATAAATCACTTGTGTGTTGCAAAATGCAGCACAGTGATAAGTTGGTGCTGCAGCGTCCGGAGCCGCTAAAGGCTCCGCTGCTCCTGTGTCGGGCTGATAAGCAGCCGTGGCCAAACCGCTTCCTGTATATGCCCCCCCCCCCCCCCCCCCAACCCCACCCCCACCCCCCCAAGTTCCCCTAGACAAACCCTAACCCAACAGACAATCCACATGGACATCGTTGTTTATGCATTACAAAGCAGTGATTTGGCCTTCTGACTGAATGTTTACCTTAGGAGAAGTATTAGTATTAGGATCATCATTATTATTCATTCATAATTTTTGACAGCAGAGGCAATATTAAAAAGCAGTTTCATATAAATACAATAATAAATACAACTTTGACAAAATCAGTGGAAATCAAAATATTTTCTGTATTTAAGCAAACGTAGAGCTGGTTCAATAGGCATTAGATTTTATTACTGATATAAAAATATTATTATTATTATTATTATTATTATTATTATTATTATTATTAATAATAATAATAATAATAATATTTTGGAGATAATAAAAATGTGCCTAAATATTTATAAACCTCAGTTTTGAGCGTCTGCCAAGAGAAGCTGACCGTGTTACGCCGTGGATAAAAGGAGAGAGAAGAGAGCGTGGTTTCATCCTAAATCACATAAACTTTGGAGCTCATCAGCATTTACATTCTCATCTGTGCCCCAGACAAGCTGGTTCCCAAAGTCAGAGACTCTCTTGGTCAGCTTGCTTCCCACACCAAACCTTCTGTCAGGAATCTTGGCGTGACCTTTGACCCAGCTCTCACCCTGGATTCTCATGTCAGTTCTCTTGTTGGCTCGTCCTTCTTCCATCTCAGGAACGTTGCTAAGCTGAGTCCCATTCTGTCCCACTCTGAACTTGAGACAGTTCTCCACACCTTCATCTCCTCACGCTTAGACTACTGTAACTCTCTTTTCACGTGTCTGAGCAGAACCTCCCTGAACCGTCTACAGGTGGTTCAGAACGCCTGTGCTCGGCTTCTGACCAAGTCCTCCAAACACACCCACATCACCCCGCTTCTCCTCCAGCTTCACTGGCTGCCAGTCAAATTCAGGGTTCATTTCAAGATCCTGGTTCTGGTCTATAGGGCCTTACATGGACAAGCACCATCTTACACTGGTGATCTTCTTAGTCCCTACACCCCCAGCAGGTCCCTGAGGTCCAGTGATCAAAGCCTACTGGTTGTGCAGCACCAGGCTAAAGGTCAAAGGTGACAGATCATCTGCTGCTGTGGCCCCCAGACTCTGGACCTCTCTCCCCCTGAGCCTGAGATCAGTGGACTCAGTGGTCTCCTTTAAATTCACCTGTTCAGGCTTTTGTATGACCTTCTTCACCTCTCTCTCTTTATTCTGCTCTCCCCACCTATTCCACCTTCCTCAGGATCCACTGGTTTCCCTCTTTCCTGTTCACTCTCTCTCTTTCTTTACATTTTTTAATCACAATTGTCTATTTTTGCTCATTTTAAATATATTTCCAACATTTTCTAAATTCTTTTTATATTTTTACATTTTTTGTTTTTGTGAAGCGCCTCGTGATTTTTATCTTGAGAGGCGCTATAGAAATGATATTTTCTTCTTCTTCTACATTTAAATTGCACACTACAATTAAATGTCGTAATTTAGAGCGGAGCTGTTGAGAATGAAGAACTGACACCGTTAAATGTGATGTTTGTTGAAATACAGCAGGTTGCTCTTCAGACTTTTAAACCTCCTGGAACCAGACTTTTGGCTCCAGAATCAGGAAGTCCACAGGTCTGCTGGTGATGAAAGCTTTTTAAAGATGTCTGGTGATCACTTGGACTGCTTCATTCAGCCGTAAACTGTTAACTGGAATCAAAATCAATCCTGGACTCGTATTACCCGAGAGAGATGTGTGACTAAGTTTCATATCAGCTTGGCACAAAAGAGAAAAGAGTCCATAAAAGAGCCTCGGATCCGCGAGCGGCTGCAATCGGGAAGTGATGGATAAATGAGCTCTAACTAAAGGAAAGCAGGACAATGATCATCGTTGGATTTCCTCCGCTAACCCCCCCATCTCCACTGCACCTTCCTTTACATTACCATTATTAAATAGGAGAGGACTCTCTTAATAAAGTCTATTAATCACACAGAGGGACTCGGTCCACCGGCTCACCCTCGTGCAGGGGGGCTCTAATCAATCAGCTGGCTGGTAATGTATTCATGGGAGATGTAAGAAAGGGCTTGTTTGACAGTGTTCCAAGGAGGAAGAATTTATTAAGTCTCCATCAGGAGTCGAGCAATCCTGAGGAGTCATGAACACCCACCCCACCCCTGTCCTCCCTGCATGTGAATAAAAGGGCCTTCATGATATATGAAGTTCATACAAATATTGGAAACGTTCTAAATATGTCGTCTCATTAACGGTGATGAGCGAAAGCCCGACTACGGCATTTGTCAGGTATGCTCCAAGTGTAAAGACGCTGTTGTACAAGGCCTCTGCTGTGTCGGGCGATGTCCAGACATCACTCCCGTGCGATCCTCTCAAAAGCTGCAGAAAATGTGTCTTATTAGTTCACACGGGGCGGAGAAATTCTGTGCTACACCTCTGACTAATGTACAAAGCTGAGAACGCACGGGGCTGAGGGTCTGCTGGGCGTGTGAGAGGAGAGGGAGTGGAGGGGGGTCACCAGCTGCTGGAGGCCGATGTTAGACCCTCTCTTAACTCGCCCCTTCGCTCTTCTCCACCGTAAACTTTAGGCAGACGGAGTATTTCTCTGATTATTTTCCTCCAACATTAATGTTGAACTGTCATCATGAACAGCAACATGGTGCGGGACAGAGAAGCAAAGCTCTGAACGTGCACATGTTGGAACGCGTCTTCATAGCGGAGAGGGTCCTAGTGGTCCCCGCTTCGTGCCGAGGAGGAACTGAAAAAGGTTAAACGTAGCTTAAAAGCTGCATTTCCATGATCGCCCCGTAACTCGGGTTTGTGTGAAGGAGCTGAGAAAAGCACAATCTTTCAGCCGACTGAACGGCAGAGACCCCGTCGCCCCCTCTGCCTCCGTCCTGCCACCCCCTTCCCCACTTGTTGCCTTTCGGCTGCACTGAAAGAACTCCTCTCTCCAACTTCCATCAACAAAAGGCATGAAATCAGTGCCCTCCCTCTCTCCGGCTTCAGCTGCAGAGAATGACACTCCTTCTGGGCCTTTTGTCCTTCTTTCAGCCTACGGAAGCACAGCAGCTCCTCTCTGAATGCTGCCTGGCAGTTCTTTAACATGTTGCTGGTGCACCCCCCCCCCCCCCCCCCCCCAACCCCCCCCCCCCCCCACCCCCATCCCTCTGCATTCTCATAAAACATGCAGGAAGTTGCACATGTCTGGACGGGGTGAAGCCGAGCTCCTCTTCTCCAAAATCACTTGTCTCCATGCGGCCCGCGGGCCTGTGCAGGAGTCCGTGTGCTGTTTGGCTCACCTCGAGCGGTGATCCTGACTCCTCCTCTCTGTCAGGTAACACCGGCCCAGGGCTCACAAAGGGGTAGTGGCTCTCTAGGCTGGGGGGGGGGGGGGGTCTGACAGCGGCTCATAAAAGGATTAGTCCACTGCACAAAGACATCGGGCTGCTTCTAAACCCAACAAGGTCCACAAAGGAGGTGACATTTGTCTGTCTCGATGCAAGGAGGGGGCGTGGCAGAGCCGTGCGTGTTAGAGAGAGGACGGAGGAGGAGGTGTCAGTGGCTGTGGGGCCATAAACGACAGAAGGGGTGGACGAGAGGAAAACACAAGAGTGACCCTCTTTATTTGAAGTGGCCCCCACTTTCACTGGGCACCTCTGGCCCCCTCCAAAAGCACTGCTCTTGTGTTCATTTACTCCACGTTTTTGCCCCCGTTCACACACGGCCCTCTGATGGCTCCATCGGTCCGATTCCTCAACCCCTCCATCCACCAGATCAGCCAACGCTCCAAAAGACAGATTAGATTTCCCTGTAATGATTTCATCTTTCTTCATTTCTCTAGTAGCTGTTTGTGTGTTTGTGGTTCATCTCGGAGCCCGGTCTGCTCAGAGGGACAGGAAATGAAGGACAACTTTGTTTTCACTGGCTCAAGATACACAATCTGCCACAAAACTATTAATTAATTAGGGTTTTGTTGCAGGACAGGAAGTATAACTGATGCATTTATAAAGCTGGGGTCTTCAAAAGGTAAAACACCTTCTGGCTGAAGATCCTTGACTCAAAAGACAAAATAAACAACAACAACAACAAAAATGTCTGCTGCTTTCCCCATTATTCCTCCACATCCATCCCTATTTAATTGCTTAACTTTAAAAAAAAACTTCTATTAGCTTTTTGAGTCAGCTGCAGAACATTTACCACAGCGTGGAGCTCAGGAACAAGAAGATGATTTGGTGTTGATTACCGCTCAATGTTCTGGGAAATGAGCTACACACAAAGCCCCCCTCTGGAAATGTCCCCATGTAGCTCTGAACCAAATGTAAGCCGATGCTTTTCATTTGCTCTCTGCAGCCGGGGAGCAGGTTGAACACGTATGGTGACATAAGCAGGCCAGATTACTTTGTTTCTGCAGAGGCTTTTAATCCCTAATTTCATGCACTGATCGGAGGAGAAGCCCTGATCACCGGCCCTTCAGCAACGTTTCTGCTGAATCCAGCTCGTGGCCTCGGCAGGAGCAAACGTCCAATCAGATTGCAGGGAGTGTGCGCCAGCGTTTATGCTTCTCACATGCACTGGCAGGAAAAACTCTAAAATTAATTTCTAGCAGACATAAGGAGGATGTGTGCATATTCAATCCACATTTTTCCTGAGGTGTTTTGAAGTTTTCCTGAACTCAATTTGTTAAAGCTGCAGGAATCAGGAATAAAGCCTTTTTGTTCTTTTTTAAGCCCTAACACCAATCAGCTGCTGGTGCCGCTTATGAATATGCATCTGGCGGTCGTGGGGCTCTCCAGGAAGATAACTGATTAGACAGGAAGGCATCATGGAGCGAGCAGATCCAAACAGGCTCCGGAGCCTTTCCTCCCGGCTCAGATGGGGTTTGCTTAACGCAGGAGAGGCCAAGGATCAGGAGAATCACCACCTCCTCATCTGAGAGGAGTCACGTGACCAGCTGCACTTTCTCAGAGACCTGGGCGAAATCTAAACGTTGTTTTAATTATAATTATTTATTTATTTAGATTATTAAATCATCTTCTTTAAAAATTAAACGAGGGAATAATAGTTTATGTCCCAAACAACTTTCTGTAATTTTAACAGATTTTTTACACGGTTTTATTTTTCTGCTCTGTCTTAAATTTAAATTTAAATTTAATTTCTATTTATTTTCAGAATAAAGCAAAAATAATTTCAAGTACAACCAAAAACGAATCCAATGCTAAACTCATAAAATGAAAAAAGATAGCGCATTGTTTGATTTGCGCTGCCCGCGTGCGCGCGTGCAACTTGATGTATTTATAGCAGATTTGCGTTATGAAGCCTTTTGGTGGTCAAATAAAAAACTAACAAAAATAAAAGAAAGAAAATGCACTTTGATATTCACTGAAACATTAATAAAGATCGTGGCTGCTTTTATTTTTAAATCCGCGGGACTTTCTGCAGCTCTTAAAACGAAACCATCCCCTCTGATCTGCTGCTTTCGCATTAAAACACAGCAAAGAAAATATTTTTAAAAGTTACGTTGTGACATTTTAATAAATGCAAAATGTAACAAACGAATGCAAATCATGAGCGGCTGGAAATGTTTTTAAAAGTGCCAGAAGGGGAGGGACAGTGTGTGTGTGTGTGTGTGTGTGTGTGTGTGTGTGTGTGTGTGTGTGTGTGTGTGTGTGTGTGTGTGTGTGTGTGTGTGTGTGTGTGTGTGTGTGTGTGTGTGTGTGTGTGTGTGTGTGTGTGTGTGTGTGAGGCCGCTGCATGCGACTGTAGAGGGAGCTCCAACATTAGGTTTACATAAACTTCCTCTGATAAGGTCTCGCGCGCGCTAATGTTCACATCAGGGGCGAAGAGAATAAATGATGTTATTTTTAGTTATACAGCCGCGATTTATTACAATTACAGCGTGGGGCGCTGGAGGTGGGGGTGGGGGGATAAGGCATTACAAATCGAGCCAGATGAGATGAGGGAGTTGCGCAGCAAAGCCAAAAATCCATCTTTTGGATCCACCGAACCTTTCCGAACCAGGTCCCAACAACGCTTCAGCCAAAGTCTCCTTTTAAAGCAGACTTTTAAAGGGCCTTGGAAATGTAATGAAAGAATGGAGCGTTTTAATGGGCCGCCACGCTTCTGTAAAGAGATAATCCCACAACATTAATATCCAAATGTATGCCGCAACTCTGGCTAATTAGCCCGAAGTCCCGCCACCATAAAGGTCTGATAAATCCCCTCTCGAATATTTACTTATCACTGCACAGAGGGTGAAGTCTGCACCCCCAGGCCGTCCACACACACACACACACACACACACACACACACACACACACACACCCTTGAGCCACGCGCTCCCAGCTGCAGAGCTCAGCACCATCAGACCACAAGCAGCTGCAGAAACAGCCCGAGAAACTAAAAAAATAAATCATAATGATAATGTTTTTAAGTTGCAGCAGTTCATTTATTTGCCAAAAATATAGACTTTCTTGTACAATTTCGTTCACAAGTATGTACATATTCTTACCTTTATATACAAAACATTTTAACATCAAATCCTCACAGGAAAAGAAAAAGGAAATAAAGAAATTAAAGCAAATAAAAACTCACAGACAACAGGTTCATACATTATTACATTAGCAGTTTTACACGGGACATGCTTACAATGTAGGTAGGCTGTACAGAGATGTGTTTTATTAATTTACATTCCGTTTTCCAATTCAAATAATAATAATAATAATAATAATAATAATAAATGCGAGAGGATGGGTGGGCTAAAGACCAGACTCTGTTTACCTTGGGCCTTAAATGTAACACAAGCACGCACGCACGCACGCACGCGCGCGCACACACACACACACACACACACACACACACACACACACAGGAATAAAAAAATGTCAAACGAGAGATAAGAAGAATAAAAGCCTGGTGGAGAGCTGGAACACCAAGTGACAATCTAAAACAAGCCTGGAGTGAATTTGCATGATCAAACAAGTGAGTGAAACACACACACACACACACACACACACACACACACACACACACACACACACACACACACACACACACACACACACACACACACACACACACACACAGGCCTTGGCGACAGAACACAAACACTGAAAGATAAAATAATAATTATTTTAACAGTATATTTTAGCATCAAAGCTAATTTGGGTGAAAATGAGAGAGAGAGAGAGAGAGAGAGAGAGAGAGAGAGAGAGAGAGAGAGAGAGAGAGAGAGAGAGAGATGGCACCAACATCAGCCCAGACTCCCGGATGTCTTTCACCTGACAGCCTGTTTGATCTGAAACTGTTTTCTTTGCGTCCAAGGCACTAGATCTGTCTGAGACTGCGGCGGAGACCAGAAACGCGCTAATTTCACTCAAACCAGCTCGTTGCGGGATCTGGTGAATTTAAAAATAAATCTAACGAACTTTTATACAAAACATCAAAAACAAGCACGAATAAAAGCAAATTATATTCCTCCTTAAATCATCTGTTTCTTTTTAATAAAATGCTCTTGGATATTTTTAAAGCAGTCGCACGCACGCACGCACGCACTTGTTTCTCTAAGCTGTAACACTGCTCCTCTGTGGCCTTGAGAGAATAAAAAACTCCATGAGGTGAAAAAGGCAAAAGGGTCTAAAATGAGAGGTGAGTGACAGGAAGTGGGAGTGTCTCTGTCTCTGAGTCTGTCTCAGTGTCGGGGACATGTACCTGTGACTGGAGTGTCTGAACCAGGACCCTTGTCCTCCGGCGTCCTGCTGCTGCTGTAGAGGGCCAGGTTGGTGGCGCCGGCCTGGTTCGCCAGGCCCAGATAATGACTGGAGTTGAGTAAAGCCAGCTGGTGCGCCGAAAAGGCTCGGTTCGACCAGTTCTGGAGTTTCCCAACGGAGCAAGGCGAGATGAGTCTGTGGGGGGTGAGGATGGTCTGCGCGGCCGCTCCCGCCGCACCGCCGCCGTTCATTTGCGGGGATTTGCGCGGATTGTCGGGGGCCGTGGCTGTCTCTGCCAAAGACCAGATCTTTGGTTTCTGGGCCGGGGCAGGGCTGTTCTCTGAGGGCGGGGAGCTAACGGACACTGGGTTCGGTTGGGACACTTTGAGGTCCAAAGCAGGGTGGTGGTGGTGATGGTGGTGGAGGCTGTGGAAGGGCTGCGCGTGTTTGCCCTCCTTCCCCACCGCCTTCAGGAAACCCTGGTCCGGACCTTCTAAATCCTCATAGTCGTCAGAAATCTCAGAGTCGCTCCTTCCGTCCAGCTTGAGGTCAGGAAGGTCGTCCTGGTCGTCGTCATCTTTGCTCTCGATATTTTCCGTGTCGATGTTCTCCAGGTCGATCTCCTCCTCGTCCTCCCTCTTGTCCTCCTCCTCCCCCTCATGGTCGCTGGTGTAAACATTCCCCTCTTCATCGGTGCGGTTCCGCGGGGTCCAGGTCATCTTGTTCTCCTTCTTTAGCCTCCTCCTGGCGTTGGCGAACCAGGTGGACACCTGGGTGAGGGTCATCTTGGTGATGATGGCCAGCATGATCTTCTCCCCCTTGGTGGGGTAGGGGTTCTTACGGTGCTCGCTGAGCCAGGCCTTCAGGGTGGCGGTGCTCTCCCTGGTGGCGTTTTTGGGTCTGGACGGGTCACCGAACTGATACTGGCCAAACGGGTAAAAAGCAGGGTGAGGGGGGGCGAAGCCCGGGTGCTGGACAGG